>NC_081554.1:46516045-46816045 GCF_963082655.1 Stomoxys calcitrans | reverse complement strand
ATCGGATAAGGATTGCACCCTCTAGAGGCTCAAGAAGTCAAGATCCGAGATCTGACCTACAATTATAGGAAGTATATGTGCAAAATTTCAAGCTCCTAGCTTTACTCCTTAGATTGACGGACGGACATGACTAAATCGACTTGGAATATCAAGACCATCAAGAATACATAAATACTATGTAGGGTCTTAAATCAATATTTCAGTGTATTACAAATGGAATAACAAAATTAGTATACCCCCTTCCTATGGTGGAGGGTATAAAAGGGGAAAACAAAGATTTCTCACTTTTACGACTAAATCTATTTTAAAACTTTAGAATATCATATGGGAGGAATGTTAATTTACTTAATGACCGTATTTAACATCACTCTCAAAATAGCACAAGCATATTGCCGAGATTAAGTTGCAGAAAATGTTGTAGATAGTCGTGGTGGTCCTGCAAGTTGTCATCGCATACGTTAAAATATTTTTGCTATGCATTTTTTTATGCGTACTTTTAAAGCTAGACGATTGCCTTTTTTACTGTTGTTCTACTCTTCTGGATGCATTGGAATTCTCTGAAATGTTCTTTTAAATAAAATTGTATTCTATGTGAAAGGCAAGAACAGTTGTTCGCAGGACATTCGTGGGTACACTTCGTGTTGTCTGTCGCTTGTGGCTTAAATTATATACTGAAAATTTTACAAAAGTCATAATGTTAAGATTGTGTTTAATTTTCCTAGGATTTATGGCAACAGAAAGTTTGGGTTTGTATATTTGAAAGAAACATTATTAAGTGAATTTAAGTGTATTTGTTTTGAAAATTAAACACGCAAAAGAGTGTAATGCAAAATTGTTTCTTATGGAAAAATGAAAAAGATAAAGAAATAAAAATGGATTTTTTTATGATTGAAAACAAAAGACCTAAGACACATGCATGTTTAATTAAAGTGACAAAATGTGCCTTTTACAATTTTACAAAATTTTCACATTTTTCATTTTTCTGACATGTTTTCATTATTAAAATTTTAAATATTGACAGTTTTCCTAGTGAAATTGCTTACATTATTTATATGTTAACATTTGTAACATGCTTTTAAGTTTTTGCCACTTCGCATTTGACTATTTATGATTTTGTTTTATTGTAAAGCTTTATGACTGTGTTATATGTATAGCCATTCGACCTTGTTATATGACCTTGTAAACACACTCTTCAACTGTGAGATAAACTGTTTACCTAAAATGTTTGAACTTTTCTAATGAATGTGGCAATTTCGACTTTGATGCCTCATACCAATGAGCATATGTTTAAAGTGACTGTGACTTAACAGTGGAAATCAAGTAAACATTCATTTAATACATCCTGGCTGGGTTTTCGGGATCAATCGAGATCAGAAAATAAGTAATGGAATCAATTCACATGAATTTTCATAAACATAAACTTAAAAGAGTAGCTACAATCAAACAAAACAAGTAAAAACGTGCTAAGTTCGACCAGGTGCTGATAAAAATTTCTACATCCGAAATTTCTCCCAAATCAGGCAAAATTCTAAATTATATACCGATTAAAACCAAACTTGTCACGACTGTTGGAAGTCCTAACGAAACAATGCGTGCAAAGTTTCAGCCCAATCGGATAACGATTGCGGCTTTCGAGACACAAGATATTGGGTTGCCCAAAAAGTAATTGCGGATTTTTCATATAGTCGGCGTTGACAAATTTTTTCACAGCTTGTGACTCTGTAATTGCATTCTTTCTTCTGTCAGTGATCAGCTGTTACTTTTAGCTTGCTTTAGAAAAAAAGTGTAAAATAAGTATATTTGATTAAAGTTCATTCTAAGTTTTATTAAAAATGCATTTACTTTCTTTTAAAAAATCCGCAATTACTTTTTGGGCAACCCAATATTAAATCGGGAGATCGGTTGTTATGGGAGCTGTATTAGGTTATTCACCGCTTTGGGTCGTACTTTGTACAGTTGTTGGAAGTCGTAATAAAATACTACGTGCAAAACTTCAGCTCAATCGGCTAACAATTGATGCCTCTAGGGGCTTTAGATATCAAATGGGGTGATCTGTTAATATGGGAGCTATATCAGGTTATAGGCCGATTACGACCATACTTGACACAATTTTTGGAACTAATAACAAAATACTACTTGAAAAATTCCTGCTCAACCGGATTACAATTGTGGCTTCCAGGGGCTCAAGAAGTAAAATCGAGGGGAGATCGATTTATACGTAGCTATATTAGGTTATTGACCGATTTGTACCGAACTTGGCACATTTGAACACTACGTGTAAAATTCCAAGTAAATCGTATAACAATTGCGGGTTCTAGATGATCGAGAATTCAAATAAGGAAATCGGTTTATATGGGAGCTATATCACATGTTATATCGGATGAAAGACATATATGGGAGCCATATCTAGTACTGATCCGATTTTGATAAAATTATGCACACATATTGGAGCATTAAGAAGCACATCTTGTACAACATTTTGTAAAGATCGGACAAAAATTTTGCCTACAAGAGCCTTAAAACCAATATCGGATGTAAGATATATATGGGAGCTATATCTAAATCTAAACCGATTTTGTTCAAAATCCATAGCGTTCGTCCTTGGACCAAAAAAGTGACTTGTGCAAAATTTTACGATAATCAAACAACAAATGCGATCTGTACCTTTATCACAAGAATATCGAAAGAACCGAAAAAAAGCGGATTAAGATTTTATTTTAGACAAGCTGAGCCCGACCCGTTTTGCTGCGCCCGATAATGCTATGTTGTAGAAATGTACTTTAAATTTGGAAATTTCTGCCTAATTTGAGTTGAAAATGTATTCCAATTCTCCTGTGAATTTTTCTACTCTCAAATACCTCTTATTAAAACCCCAATTAAGTAAAAGTCCTGTTTGAGATATGGGAAAATCCCAGACTCTTGGTCCCAAACGTGCAAGTAAATTTCGTGCTGTACTCCCAAAGATCTGTTATTTTAGATCCATACTGCCATGTTCGGTAAATATGTTCGATCTGAGGTTTTTTTTTGGGGTGGGATACCCACGAAACACTTAGTCCCACAATTGGATATCAGATTCGTTTTCTACTCTCAAATACTTATAATTTGATACCAATATAGTAGTGATTGGTCTATAAATCCGTTTGGCTGGTTTTGGATTGGGCAGCCCACCTAGGCACCCCACCCTAGATTTTGATACTAAATTTTGGTTTTGAGGTTACTGTTAGTGTGCAAACAAAATTTCGCTTAAATCGCCCTATCCCATTTCCGAGATCTGGTGTTTTTGAAAATTATTGCAAGGGGGAGGGTGGGAAAGTTAAAAAATAATAACGTTAACAACCACAACGAAATTCCTATATTTTATTTTTCTTTATTCAAAGGACCGAGAGGTTATCCTAACAAACATATATGCTGTATGATCAATTTTGACCACTTTGCCCTCTTTCTGTTCATTTTGCCTACATTTACTTGTGTCTCCACACATTAATTAAATCATACAGTGTCCCATTAGGTCACTATGATTGATCGACTGTATTGGGGTGAGGTGGTCCGCTAGACATATGAGCAGAATAAAGATATCAGATACCTTTAATTTAAACCCATATTGTCATGATTGGTCTATACAGCCGTTTGGTGGAGAGCGTCTATATGAGGGTTGTGCGCCACACCCCATCTGGCACGAGTTAAGGAGCTTAAGCACCACCTAGATTCTTGGACACAAAGATTATTGTTATATTCGTAATCTGCTCCCAAATGCCTTTTTTTGAGTCTCATCAAGCTATGTTCGAGTAATATTCCCATTTGTAAGGGTTTATAGGGGGTGGGGCGATCATCAATCACTTTGACCTCATTTTTTATATCATATTCGAAATCTACTCCCGAATACCCTTCATTTGAGTCCAATATTGATATGTACGTCCAATAAGTCTGTTTGGGACAGTTTTTTGAGTTGGGCGACGCCTTGGATACTTGAACCCAGTTTTTATACCCTCCACCATAAGATGGGGGGTATACTAATTTCGTCATTCTGATTGTAACTACTCGAAATATTCGTCTGAGACCCCATAAAGTATATATATTCTTGATCGTAGTAAAATTTTATGTCGATCTAGCCATGTCCGTCCGTCCGTCCGTCCGTCTGTCTGTCGAAAGCACGCTAACTTCCGAAGGAGTAAAGCTAGTCGCTTGAAATTTTGCACAAATACTTCTTATTAGTGTAGGTCGGTTGGTATTGTAAATGGGCCATATCGGTCCATGTTTTGATATAGCTGCCATATAAACCGATCTTGGGTCTTGACTTCTTGAGCCTCTAGAGTGCGCATTTCTTATCCGATTGGGATGAAATTTTGCACGACGTGTTTTGTTATGATATCCAACAACTGTGCCAAGTAGGTTCGAATCGGTTCATAACCTGATATAGCTGCCATATAAACCGATCTTGGGTCTTGACTTCTTGATCCTCTAGAAGGCGCAATTCTTATCCAATTTGAATGCATTTTTGCACGTAGTATTTTGTTATGATATCCAACAACTGTGCCAAATATGGTTCAAATCGGTTCATAACCTGATATAGCTGTCATATAAACCGATCTTGGGTCTTGACTTCTTGAGCTTCTAGAGGGCTCAATTTCTATCCGATTTGGCTGTAATTTCGCAAGACGTTTTTTATTGTTTCTTTCAACAACTGTGCCGAATAAGGTTCAAATCGGTTCATAACCTGATATAGCTGCCATATAAACCGATCTGGGATCTTGACTTCTTGAGCCTCTAGAGGTCGCAATTATTATCCGATTTGCCTGAAATTTTGTACGACGGATTCTTTCATGACCATCAACATACGTGTTTGTTATGGTCTGAATTGGTCCATAGCCCGATACAGCTCCCATATAAATCAATCTCCCTATTTTACTTTTTGAGCTCACAAAGAGCGTAATTTTTATTCGAATTGGCTGACATTTTACACAGGTCTCCAACATATAATTTAATTGTGGTCCAAATCGGACCATATCTTGATATCGCTCTAACGCAAAGCAAATCTTTTCTTATATCCTGTTTTGCCAAAGAAGAGATGCCGGGAAAAGAACTCGACCAATGCGATCCATGGTGGAGGGTATATAAGATTCGGCCCGGCCGAACTTAGCACGCTTTTATTTGTTAATACTATATTCATATTCTACTCTCCAATAGCTTTCATATTGTCCCCATCGGTCTACTTTTGATTTTGGGTGGTGTTTTTGGTGTTACGGGGGAGGGTCCGCCCCCTTCCAATATCAACAAATTATAACACCTATACCTCCTTCCTGACCATATTCATAATCTACCTTTCATTCGAATCCCACATTCCCATTATCGTCCAATATACATATTTTAGGGTGTTTTAGGGTCGGGGCGGCCCCCCAGTTACGTGGACCCATTTTTTGATATGCAATTCGTACTCTACTTCTGAATACCTTTCATTTGAGTCCCATATTGTAACGATCGGTCCACTTCTATTTTTGAGTCGTACTTTTGGGGTAAGGGGAGGGTCCTATACCTCCTTCCTAACCATATTCGTAATCTACTCCCGAATACCTTTCATTCGAGTCCCATATTGTCATAATCGTCCAATAAACATATTTTGGGATGTTTTAGTGTCGGGCGGACCCCCAGTTCTTGGATCCAACATTTGATGTCAGCCTATTAAAGTAGCATTTTTCTTCCGATTCCGATGAAATTTGGCACATTGAGCTCTGGCAGACCCCTACCCATTCCTGTCAAATATGGTCCAGACCGTACCATATTTAAATATAGCTGCCATATAGAACGATCTTCCGATATAGAGTATTCAGCTCATAAGAGGAGCATTTTTCATCCGAGTTTTGTGAGTGAGTTTTGATAGGCCCCTTTCAAATATGAACGGCCCTCTGTGCCTTGCTCGAGTTCCAGCGAAGAAGTCTTTTGAAGGCGATCACGCAAACCGGGACGATAAAAATCCCGATGAAAAGATCAAGTGGGGAAAGACATCTCCAAATTTGGTATCAGAGATTTTAGAAGGAGCACAGAAGATTGAAGCTCTTGAAACGCTATTCTAAGTTCTGCTAATGGGACAAATGTTTTGTCATAGCCAATAAAAGTAAAGTAACAAAATTATAGCGTAATTTAATTTTAACTGTGCTACTGTATTTAATTTAACAAGTAATTCGTTGACTTCTTCCAAACATTAATGACTAAGAAGAGAACCTAAATACATTTTGTTCACCACAACTGTGAAAAAATAAAGGCGTAAGAGTAAACTGTAACCATAGCTTCATTAATAACTCTCGAAAAACAAGGACTGGTAATTTTCCAATTTATAACACTATACGAAACATTATTCTCATTAATGATAATTGCTTTGCAATATGGTTGTACATTGCCACCAACTTTCATTCTCAACTTGAATTCATCATATTTTTTTTTTTATTATTCTTTTACTCCCATATAGCCCGCGACAATGGCAACTACTTGAAAAACCAGTTGGGTAATTGCGAGCCATTGACAGTGGATTTTTTAGCGACCCTAGTAACAAAGGAGGCTCGTCAATTGCTCACGCCCGGTTTTAGCAGAACGAATAAACAATTACGCTTTGATTTATATACGAGAAAGAATTCGTATGTGAAACAAACATTGCGAACTGGGGATGAAAAGTCTCTGTACGAATCCAACTTTAATGCAAAGTGGCCAGTAAGGTGCGTATCTATCTGTGCGAAAGAAACATTTCAACAAAACAAACTTGTGGTGCTATAAAAATAGCCCAGAAGAAGGAAGCATGTGCTAAGATTGTGGCGTTAACGGCTTGTCAGATTTGCGGTTTCCTTTGTAAGATCCTTCATATATAATTTAGTGTTGAGGAGATGGTTTGTTTAAACTGTAGTATTTTTGTATGATCTCGAGGTGATGAAACGCATTTACAAGTTTCATGATAGCTTTACAACATGAAGTTGTCTGTCCATAACCTGAAACTGGTGTTTTTAATGCAATTATATAGAACTGTAAAGGAACTGTTTGTACGTGCTTAATAATAATAATTATAAGAAAATATTCGAATCAATTAGCGTATAGTTTTCATAAAAGTAAATGATTACAGGAATTTTGCAGTTTTTATAAAATATCTTAAAAATACTATACATTGAAAGCTCATATATAGTGGACTTAGCAGAAATTTTAAAGTTTCAAGCGTATATATACCTATATATTTTTTGCGAAGCATGTAGAGAACACGGAAGTCTTTAACAACAAAATGTGGAGCAAAATGAGTTGAGAACTAGTTTTTGATATAAACATGCACAAGCATGAAGAGTTATTGGTTAGGTATAAGGAGTTGAAATCATTCTGAATGCTTTGGACTCAACGTAAAATGTGGGTAAAATTGCTAATATGATTAATTTTAAGCTATAATATATCAGGGTGGGTGAGTATTGGCGGTTGTCACAACCTTAAGAAATTTTTCCCAAATCAAATCGAAATCAAGGTTTTAGGGCAAAGTCGGAAGTTTCCTTATTATTGGTCCAAACACAAAAGTTTGTCATTAAAAACCAAAAGCTCAATTTTGGATATAGACCCTTGGTTTTTTTTGGCAAAGCTTCTTCGAATTTATCGTAGAGTAGCTGGAGAGGGCCCGCTTCGCTGAGCCTTATTTAACTCTCTAATGTCTTTATTTGAGAGTGCTGGCGGAACTTCGGACAAAATTTAAAGCGGTGGTTATCCTCTCTTAATGCTGGCGATATTTGAGTGGTACCATGCCATGCATGGTCATGTAAAAAAATCTCCCAAAAGAAGTGTCGCACTGCGGCAACCCGTTCGGACTTGGCTATAAAAAAGGTCCCTTATCATTGATAAACTCAACTTGAAACGGAAAGCACTCATTTGTGTGTGAAAAGTTTGCCCCTGATCGGTTCCTGGGCAAATTTTTACTCTACTCCCAAATGCCTTTTTTTTGATTCCCATATCACCGTATTGGTGGTGGTCATCAAAGTAAATGGAAGATTCGAGCTCTACTTTCAAAAACATTTCATATGAGTCCCATAATGGCATGATCGGTACATAAGTTGTGTTTGATGGTGGGGTGGACCCCAGGCTCTTTGTCCCGATAATTATTATGACTTTCCCGAAAATCAATAAATTTCCACCCCAAATCGCTTTTATAAAATAGGAAGGTATTTTGGGTGGGACGGCTCCCCAAACACATGACTCTATATTGTCGTGATTGCTCTATATATTCATTTGGCGGGTTTTGGGCGGCACCCGTCCCGAACAACAGAAACCATATTTTTCTTTTGGTGAATGTTAGAGTACAAAAAAATTCAAACAAATCGAATGGCCTATCTCCGAGATCTGGTAAATATTTTTGAAATAATGGTAATGGGAAGTGCTTTTTAGGGGAGTCATATCGACTCAAATATGGATATCAAATTCGTGTCCACTCCCAAATCCCTTTACTTTGAGCCCCACATTGTCATGGTCGGTAAGTATGAACCGTTTGGAGGGTTTTTTTGGGGCTGGGGCGGCCTCCGGCACTTTGCACGCAAATACCATTGATTTGAGCTGCATATTGTTATAGTCGGAAATAAAGTTCAGTGTAAGTGGTGGTTTAGGGCGTACCCCCAAAATTGGATTTCAAATTCGTTTTCTACTCTCAAATACCTTTCATTTGAGTCCCATATTGTCATAATGACCTATGAACCTACGACGTACAAATTTTAATGTCACATGTTTAATCTACTCCCAAATATCATCTGAATCCCATGTAGACATGGTCGGCTGATATGCTCATTCGGGGGTGGGGCGACCTCCCATTATTTGGACTTAATTTTTTATGCCATATTTGTAATCTACTGCCGGATACTTTTTATTTGAGTCCCATATTGATAGGAACATCGAATATATTGGGTTGCCCAAAAAGTAATTGCGGATTTTTTAAAAGATAGTAAATGCATTTTTAATAAAACTTAGAATGAACTTTAATCAAATATACTTTTTTTACACTTTTTTTCTAAAGCAAGTTAAAAGTAACAGCTGATAACTGCCAGAAGAAAGAATGCAATTACAGAGTCACAAGCTGTGAAAAAATTTGTCAACGCCGACTATATGAAAAATTCGCAATTACTTTTTGGGCAACCCAATATCTGTTTAGAGGAGTTATGGGGTTGGGGTGACCTGCTGGGTACTTGGAACCAAAATTTAATACGCTACTAATTTTCTAGTCTCCAATACCTTTCATTTGATACCCATATTGTGCCCATCAATCCTCTTTTAATTTCGGATTGCGTTTTTGGTGTAAGGGGGAGGGTTAGCCACCATCCGATATCAAAAAATTATATAACCTATATGTATGTTCTTTTTTTGATTCTTCGGAACAAACAAACAAACCGAGTCTCATATAGTCATGATGGGTCATATGCCCATTTGGGGAGTTTTTGGGGGTGGAGTGACTTTCTACACTTCGATCTGATTTTGTATTCCAGATTCGTAATCTACTCCCGAATACCTTTCATTTAAGCCCCATATTGATATGGACGACCAATTTATCTGCTTTTACATATTTTGGGGTTAGGGCGACTTCCTGGGTACTTGAACCCAATTTTTTATACCGTATTTGTATTTTACTCTTCAATACCTTTCATTTGATACCCATGTTGTTTTTATCGGTCCCCTTGTGATTTTGGGTGGTATATTTGGGATAACAGGGAGGGTCCGCCCCTTCCGATATCAACAAATTATAAAGCATATTTCTTCTTCCTGACCATATTCGTAATTTACTCCCGAATACCTTTCATTTGAGTCCTATATTGTCATGCTCGTCCAAAATTTTTTGGCACCCTAATATTAATAACTTTGTCATTTCGCATCAACAGAAATGTAAATACAGTTTTTGCTATAATTTATTACTGTTTTCAGAATTTCCCTGCATGGTTGGAATGGCAAAACAACAACATGTTCCAGTGCTGCTATTAAAGATGCATATATGGATGCAGGGAACTTTAATGTCATACTAGTCGATTGGAGTGATTACTCACTGGATGTCAACTATATACGAGTCATAACAGAGGTCTTTGAAATAGCCCAGCAATTAAATGATTTTACCGCATTTTTGCATAAAACAACCAAATATCCATATGAAGAAATGTATTTGATTGGTCACAGTTTTGGTTGCCACATAGCCGGTGTAGCGGGCAAATTATTGAAACACTCTCGCTATGGTGTTATATATGCTTTGGATACCGCTGGACCCATACATCAGGTGTTGAATGAGGAATGGCGTTTAACCGCAGATTCTGCTCTCTACGTTGAGTCCATACAAACAGATACCGCTCTAATGGGTTTTCGTGGTAGTAATTTGGCTCATGCCTCGTTTTTCCCCAACTGGGGTTTGGGTCAGCCACATTGTCCCAATGTGACCGATATGGAACCGGATTTCAGCTGCGATCACTTTAGTGCTTTGTATTATTTCGCAGAGTCAGTACGCAATCCCCAGGCCTTTGGAGCTATTCAATGCAAAACCTATGAAAATGTCATTAAGCAGAAATGTGAATGCAGTAGTCGGAGTAAACGGTGTCCGGCCCAAGTGTTTATGGGTGGAGAACCTGCTCAACCCAAGAGAGGAGTTTTCTATTTGAGCACAAATAAACGTAGGCCATTTGGGAATGGAGCTATTTGCCGCATGCGCAGAGCCATAGAACCTACTGTTGTGAGAATAACAAATCCGCAATAGGTGTATAAGTGAGTTGTTAAGGTGAATTTGGATCTCTGTAGCATGACGAAGATTTTATGTTAACTAATAATGATTTTGTTTTTTAAATTTAGAATTACTATAATATTTTGTATTATTTAATTTGTCAAAAGGTAAGAAAATATTTTTGCTTTGGTGTAAGATTGTTTGCCTTGTGGAACTTGTAAGACTTAAACTTAAGCTCGGTTTTATAGTCATTTTATAGCCACCAACATAGGATGGGGGACATACTTAGTCATACTGTTTTTAACACCTCGAAATATTGGTCTGTGAGCCCATAAAGTATATATGTACAGTAGAGTGGGGCGATCTGAAAATCTCAATGGGCCCTTCGCGTTTCTGATTCTTGGTATTTTACTGAGCAAAATAATGCACTAGACTTGTTTTGACTTGCAGTTTTTTCTCAGACTTTTGTCACAATTTTTGGATATATTGGCCTATAACAGCCAAACCATTGAGATTTCCGATCCAATACTCACACACAAATTGTAGCCCTGACAATAGCTAAGAACTCTCTAGTACATCGCAAAAGCATTGGAATTCTCCCCCAGGCAGTTTTGGCATTGTGGAAGTTAACATTTTTCCTGAAAATATTGATAAATTACTATGAAGTACTGAAAATGGTAATTTAACAATATTTTCACGAACAATTTGCTTTTGCACAAGGTCAAAACTGGCTGAAGGTGGGTTCCAATGCTTGAGTTCTTAACTAATGTCTTGGCTACAATTTTTGTATTATTATTGGATCAAAGATTTCAATGAGCTGGTTTACAGGCCAAAATATCAAAAAAAAAAAAAAAAAATCGTGACAAAAGTCTGAGAAAGCCTGCAAGTAAAATTTTGGAGGCTCAATTTTCACCGTAGACGTATGGTCTTGCGGAATTTTTTGTTCAGGACAGTCCCAAGAATCAGTAACGCGAAGGACCCTTTATGATTTTTTCTCTTCCATACTTATCGCCTCTCCCTAATGTACAGTAAGGTGGGGCGATTTGAGCATCTCAAAGGGCGCTTCGCGTTTTTGATTCTAGGGATTGTACTGAGTAAAAAAGTAAAATAAGAATTGCGCCCTCTTGAAGCTCAAGAAGTCAAGACCCAAGATCGGTTTATATGGCAGCTATATCTAGTTATGGATCGATTTCAACCATTCTTAGCGCAAATGTTGAAAGTCATACCAGAACACTTCATGCAAAGTTTCAGGCAAATCGGATAGGAATTGTGCCCCCTAGAGGCTCAAGAAGTCAAGGTCGATTTATATGGCAGCTATATCAGGTTTTCAACCGATTTAGACCATACTTGGCACAGTTGTTGGAAGTGATACCCAAACATGCAAAATTTCAGCCAAATTGGATAAGAATTGCGCCTTCTAGAAGCTCAAGAAGTCAAGACCCCTGATCGGTTTCTATGGCAGCTATATCAAAACTTGAACCGATATGGCCCATTTACAATCCCAATCGACCTACACTTATAAGAAGTATTTATGCAAAATTTCAAGAGCCTAGATATACTCCTACGAAAGTTAGCGTGATTTCGACAGACGGACGGACGGACATGGCAAGATCGACTTAAAATGACATGACGATCAAGAATATACATATATACTTTGTGGGGTCTTAGACACATATTTCGAGGTGTAACAAACGGAATGACGAAATTAGTGTACCCCCCATCCTATGGTGGAGGGTATAAAAAACGTGACAAAAGTCTGAGAAAAAATAGCAAGTCAAAATCTGGAGCCTCGATTTTCACCGTAGATGCATGGTCTAGTAGATTTTTTTGCTCAGAAACTCCAAGGTCCCACTAAGATTTTTTTCCACATTCTTAAAGATCCACAGGTCCTCCTGTGTCTATCCCAATTTGAGGGTAAACACTGTACTCTACTACCAAAGACCTTTTATTTCTGTTCTATTCTATCCTGATCGGCCTTCATATATTATTTTTAATTCCTGTTTTTTTTTTTTTTTTTGAGTAAGATAGGGAGAGGGGGGTTGCCCTCTGACACGTCTTTTCGTTTGAGTATAATATATTCTTGGTCATCCTACATGACAGTTTGGCGTTGCATGGGAGGAGAAGTTCGCTCCCTTCGACAATTTATTTGGGTCTTTTGTTGTCGTGATCTACTGTCCTGCGGAACGATAGGACGTGACCCAGGTACTTGAATGCTTATACCAACATTAGATTCAAAATATATTTTCATAGACCTTTCTTTCTTTTAATTTACATATTATCCCGATCACACTACACGTTCTATTGAAGGATATTTAGTGAGTGGGCCGGTCCCAGTCTCTGTGCTAAATGTGTATACCAGATTCGTAGTCAAATTCCAAAGACCTTTCATTCGATACCCATTTTGTGACGTTGGATATTTATGCCCGTTTTGGGGTTTTTTGAGGTTGGGAAGTCCCCGTAGACACCTTAGACTAAATTCTTATAACAGATGTGTACTCAACTTCCATATATCTTTCGTTTGATACCCATATTGTCCCAATCGATAAATATGTTCTGTTGAGGGGTTTTGGGGAGTGGGTAGGCGTCAGACACGAAGGAATACATTTGTATATCAGCATTGAACTTTACCTTTAAACAGCTTTCATTTTATATCCATATTGTCCCAATCGGTAAATTGTTCTGCTGGCGGGTTTTGGAGACACCAAAAAATTAATTTTTGTGTCAGAATTGTATTCTACTTTTAAATACCTTTCATTTGATACCCACATTGCCCAGAGCGGTAAAAGTGTCCTGTTGGATGGTGTTTTTGGGAGTGGGGGAAAATGTGACATTTTTATGCCAAGTTCGTACTCTACTCTTAACTACCTTTCAATTACTTTGTTGTTTATGGTCGAATTTTTATTTTTTTTATATTAAAAGAAAGCAGCATTCTTTCACTTTGATGTAAGTATATAAGTTCACTTTTAAACCTACAATAAATATTATGTTTCTAAAAAATAACTGGAATATCTTTCTAATGATCTACAATATCCCCTGCAATTTCCACCGGTTTGGATTTCATCTCATTTTGCACAGGTGTATTCGGTGGAGGAGCTGGATAACAAACAATGCGTTCTACCTCCACGGCATTCCCACTCGCATTGGTTTCCTTGACTTTGAGGGGCATGCAAATAATGCCATAGGGAGGAGTTTCAGTTGTAGAAGACATGGGCGTTGGCGTGGAAGACATGTATGCCAATGTGTAAGGTTCTGATCGTTGCATTTCTGTTGTAGTAGAGCTGAAATCTGCTGGCTTTATAGTTGTTGTCATAGTTTCTTGATTATTGTTGATAACAATAACTTTTCCGGAATTGTTGTTGTTTGGAACTTGTCCCGATTGCTCAGGGTTATCCCGATAAATATGAGTTACATGATGGCTGTGATAGGGAGCAAATCCCATTGTCATCAGTCTGCCTGTTAGATAACCAGTGAGGAAATCTCCAAATTCTGTAATGAAGGGGAATATTATTCAAAAACAATAGAAAAAAGCATTAGTCGGGCGGTGCCGACTATATAATACACTACCCCTCCCCTCTTGGTGGAAATTGGGCAATACCTCGATATGGACGCCATATCTAATTCTGAACCGATTATGATGAACTTCGGCAGAGGTTTTTAGACAGTTAATCGAGAGATCGATTTATATGGGAGCTATATCAGGTTATAGACTGATTTTTACCGTACTTGGCTCAGTTGATGGAAGTCGTAACAGAATACCGCATTAAAATTTCAGCCAAGCGGTTTGTAAGGACTCAAGAAGTGAAATCACCAGATCGGTTTATATGACAGCTATACCAGCTTGTTGGTAGTCGTAACAGAACACATCACGCAAAATTTCAGCCAAATCGGACAGAAATTGCGGTTTGTAAGGACTCAAGAAGTCAAATTGGGAGATCGGTTTATATTGGAGCTATAACAGGTTATAGACCGATGTGGACCATACTCGGCACAGTTGTTGGAAGTCATAACGGAACACCACTTGCAAAATTTCTTTCAAACCGGACAAAAAGTGCGACTTTTAAGGGCTCAAGAAGTCAAATCGGGAGATCGGTTTGTATAAGAGCTATATCAGGTTATAGATCGATTTGAAGTGTGAACAGAACATTACGTGCAAAATTTCAGTCAAATCGGACAAAAATTGGGGTTTGTAAGGGCTCAAGAAGTCAAATCGGGAGATCGGTTTATATGGGAGCTATATCTGAATCTGAACCGATATGGCCCATTTTCAATTCCCAATGACCTACTTCAATATTAAGTGAACGAACGGGGTGCCGCAGTGCGACACCTCTTTGGTGAGAAGTTTTACATGCCATAGTACCTCACAAATGTTGCCAGCATTAGGAGGGGAAAACCACCGCTGAACATTTTTTCTGATGGTTTCGCCAGGATTCGAACCCAGGCGTTCAGCGTCATAGGTGGCCATGCTAACCTCTGCGCAACGGTGGCCTCCATTTCAATATTAAGTATCTGTGCAAAATTTCAAGTGGCTAGCGTTCGACCGCTTTCGTGATTTCGACAGACGGACAAGGCTAGATCGACTCAGAATGACGAGACGATCAAGAATATATATATACTTTATGGGGTCTTAAACGGAATAACTAGATTAGTATACCCCCATCCTATGGTGGTGGATACAACTAATACAAAATACCCTTTGAGAACGGATAGAAGTAACTCTTAAATTCTGAATATTCATAAGACCAACGAAACGCAATTCGTCATAATAGTAGGAAAATCTGGGAGTAATTGCAAGGCCTGGAGGCCACCGTGGCGCAGAGGTTAGCATGTCTGCCGATGACGCTGAACGGCGAGAACATCAAAAAAATTTCAGCGGTGGTTATCCCCTACCTATGCTGGCGACATCTGTGAGGTACTATGTCATGTTAAAACTTCTCCCCAAAGAGGTGTCGCACTGCGGCACGCCGTTCACACTCGGCTATTAAAAGGAGGTCCCTTATCATTGAGCTTAAACTTTGAATTGGACAGCACTCAATGATATGTGAGAAGTTTGCCCCAGTTCCTTAGTGGAATGTTTATGGGCAAATTTGTTGTTGTATTTGTAATGGCAAGATCTTGAATTCATTTCAAGTACTCTGAGATGGGCCCCCGATAACCTTAATTGTAATACTCACCTGCACCTCTGGGCGGTGCCTGGGCGACATAAATGGCATTTCCTGGCATTGCTGCGGTATTTGTATAATACGATCCACCCGGTGGTACTGGTGGTGCAGAGTATTTATTGTAAGTTTTTCCATTTTTAACAAATTTATCACTTCCTGTAGTTTTCTTCTCGTTCAAAGCCTTTGTAATGGGTGTGTGCACAGGGGAACTGCTCACTATACGCCTTGTGCTCGAACTGCTCGAAGAAGGTTTTTTATATTTACGCCAACTGCCGAATAAGCCACCCATGGAACCACCACGCCTACCACCGCCACCACGTGCTTCACATATCGTGATTAGCACAAAAGTTATGGCCAAAATTTTCAAAATCCACTTTGATCCCTGCATATTGGATATGGACTTGAGTCGACGTTGATGATTCGTTAGAAAAGTGTCACTTAAAAATTATATCAATTTACAAAAGAACCTTCCCGCGAAGAGCGATCATTACACTTTGAAGACTCGGCGCACAATGATGTGACAATCATTCGGGTTCAGACAAAAAGGCCATTTGTCACATGAATTGTGGGCATACACACTTGTGCATTGTGGCTCGTTGATAAAGCGTACAATGCACCAGAAATTGGATTCGTGTAAGAATCACTTTTCTTGGAATAATTTGAAAATAAGCTACGACATTTTCTTGATGTGATGTGTACATAGAGAGAGAGCGGGACGTTATGGGCTATGCAAGGGCAACTTCTTTATTTATTTTTCCTTGATTAGGCTACAAAATGATCCAATTAGTTTTTAAATTGGTTTGGGAAATGTCTGAGAAAGTATTGAGTGTGAACACTGAGATGTGCTACAGTTTAGTGTAAGGCCAGCAACATTAGATATTCGGATAAGATGATAGATATTCGAGAAGAGGGATGGGTGTGTGAGTCGGATTTAAACCAAACATAAGTGCCAGTCTGCCATCCGACTCACTTAGACGTTTGCGTCCATTGTGATGCCACAGGAATAGTAGAACTAGTTCCTACAGTAGAACTATCCAGATCGCTTTAGGTTAGGTTAGGTTGAAAAGAGGGTGCGGATATTGATCCGCCCCATGTCATACACCCCATGGACATACACCTATGCCAGTAATCGGCTTGTTGTGCTCTCTAAAAACTAACAAGTAAAAGGATGCTAAGTTCGGCCGGGCCGAATCTTGGGAACTCACGACCATGGATTTTGTTAAAAATTTATTGGAAGTCATAACAGAACACTACATGCTTAAATTCCACCAAAACAGCCAAAAATTGCGGCTTGTAAGGGCTCAAGTAGTCAAATCGGAAGATTGGTTTATATGGGAGCTGTATCAGGTTATAGGCCGATTTGGACCGTACTTGGAACAGAAGTTAGAAGTCATAACAGAACACTAAGAGCAAAATTTCAGCAAAATAGGATGAAAATTGCGGATTCCAGGGGCTCAAGAAATCAAATCGGGAGATCGGTTTGTATGGCAGCTATATCAGATCATACACCAAATCCGACCGTACTTAGGATAGTTCTCGCAAGTCATAACAAAACACTACATTTCAGCCATATCGGACAAAAATTGCGGCCTCCAGGGGCACAAGAAGTCAAATCGGGAGATTTAGACAAAATTTCAAGCGGCTAGCTTTACGCATTCGACTGCAGATCGTGATTTCGACAGATGGATCGTCTCAGAACATCGAGATGACCAAGAATATAAATACATATCTATACTTTGTGGGGTCTTAGACGAATATTTCGAGGTGTTACAAACGGAATGACTAGATTAGTATACCCCCCACCCTATAATGGTGAGGGGTATAAAATGTAACCTTTAAGTTAGGAATTCCGTGCTACTTACAAATTCCTTAATTGTTTTCCATACCACTCCCCTAAGTTGGTTCATGTCTGGTATAGTGTCCCCACCTAAGTACCGGTGTCTGTTAGCCGCGAAAGCCCGGCAATGACATAGGAAATGCTCCAACGTCTTATCATCTTCCCCATGTGCCCTACACATGCTATCACTTGCCGCACCGATTTTGCATAAGTGAGCTCGTAGTCTTATGTGGCACGTTATGACAGCAAAAGCTATACTGACATTCTACTTACTTCCTTTCAGTAGTTGTCTTATCCTCTCACGATCCAGATCACCCGATAGGATTTTCACCGTCCTACCGACTGCTTCGTTGTTCCCCAGTGTTACATGCGCTTTCGTCATCCACGCCCTTAACTCTGACTGCGTCG
The DNA here is from genome assembly GCF_963082655.1 of Stomoxys calcitrans. NCBI lineage: Eukaryota > Metazoa > Arthropoda > Insecta > Diptera > Muscidae > Stomoxys > Stomoxys calcitrans. The sequence goes on along the minus strand of NC_081554.1, from coordinate 46,797,951 downwards.
ATCCGAAAGGCTTCGGGTTAAACGAGTTTATTGATGGCAGTACTCTGGCCTTCCCCTCCAAATCGTCTGCCATTTCATTCCCCCTTACTCTGCTCTGGCCCAGCAACCAAACGATGCTGATTGTCAAATTTACTGTCTGTAAAGATGTTCGCACTCAACGTCTTCGCGTTAGCACTACACCACCACACGCATTACGTGATCCCCAGGATCTTTGCCTGCAGGATCGTATTATGGTCAGGCAGTCTAAAAAAGATTTCAGGTCTTGGGTTCTTAATGTAGAACCCCAGGCCCACTCATTCCTCTAGCTTTGATCCATCCGTGTAATATGAGCTTCCAGATGGGTTCCGTCAGAGCAAGATTGTGCAGCTCCCAGCAGTGCCTCGCACTCTACCTCAAGTGTCGTCTCAGGTATCCGATCGGGAACTTCATCCATTCCATCCAGGTTTCCTATCGTCGCCTCGATTATACCACGATGGCATGAGCTGCTCCCATCCTCCATCCGTTCTCCCATCGCATTAAGTCTCATAGCCGTAGTAGCTGCCTCACACTGAATCTGTATGTCAATGGGTCGGATATCTAGAATAGTCTCCAGTGCTCTAGTGGGCGTAGTCTTCGTCGCTCCGCCTATGCCAAGAGAAAATGTTCACTGAACCTGTTGTATGGTCCTTGTGTTGCACTTTTTCTCCATAGTAGTCCACCAAACTACTGAGGCGTAAGAAAGTATTGGTCTAATCACACTCCTGTGGAGCCAGTGTACTATCCCCGGATTCAGGCTCCATTTAGAGCGTACGTCTACAAAGTGCCCAACATCTGTGAGTCTTCTCCATACGCTGCTGAATGTGACACTTCCAATTAAATTTCCTATCCAAGATCATTCCTAAGTATTTAACCTTGTCAGATATCGAAATCGTTTTATTGAGGAAGCATGGCGCGTCCAATTAGCCCACTTTCGTCTTCCTCGTGAACAGGCATATTTCTGTCTTCTCTGGGTTAACATTGAGACCCCTGGGTCTAGCCCAGTCATATGCCATATGCAAGACCCTTTCGGCCCTTCTGCATAACTGGTTCAGATCCTACACCTAAGAAGTATTATAACATCGTCTGCATAGCAGGCGAGTTCAAATTCCTCCTCAGTCAGCATTCGTAATAGGTTATTTATGGTGGTCACCCAAAGGAGTGGCGATAAAATGCCCCCCTGTTCGAACGCTTTAAAAAGCCAATAATTTGCGAATGTTCATATCCAATAAATCAAACAAGTTATCAAAGAAATGAGAACCTAAAGTGGAACTCCTTCTGACCATCAGTGCAGGACTCACACCGCAGATGCTCTATAGTCTCTTCTTTCTCGACGTACTTACAGCTTCGCCAAAAGTCTTTACATGCAACCTTCAGTCTGTCAGCATGTTTTCCAATCATACAGTGACCTATTATGACGGACACTATGACTGAGACGTCTGTTCTAACCAGCGACAGTAAAGCGGTAAACCTCTTCAAGTCTAGAACAGGCCACACAATTTTGGAGTGTTCACAACCCACTCTTATGTAAAATTGCCCATGAACATTCCACTAAGAAACAAGGCAAACTTTTCACATATCAATGAGTGCTGTCCAATTCAAGTGCCGCAGTGCGACAACTCTTTGTGGAGAAGTTTTTACATGGCTGACATACCAAGTGGTACAGTACTTTCGAAATGTCGCCAGCATTAGGAGGGGATAACCACCGCTGAAAATTTTCATGATGTTCTCGCCAAGATTCGAACCCAGGTCATTCAGCGTCATAGGCGAACAAGCTAACCTATGCGCTACGGTGGCCTCCCCCTTTTAATGATCGTCTGTCATTCATTGTTTTTCGAGCCTGATCCTGAAGACTTAACTTTCATATCGTTAGAGGCATACCCACATATTCCAGTTCCCTGGAATATGTGATGTAGTTGCTAGTCTCGCAAGCTCGTCTATTCTACTATTACCTGCGATATCTCTGTGGCCTGGCAGCCACAACAGGTGAATTTTGCCAATTATCGCCAATGTCATTTTTCTTTAATAGCATAGATCTCCTCTTGATACACACAGAAGTGGTCGGGTAACCTTCTCGATAAGACCAGTCCTAGTTCTTTAAAGTACAAAGCCGATCTGTTTATCTAATTTGGAACCATCCGTACAGAAATGTACGCAACTTCTTTTGCCAGGGATATTGTGGTTCCAATCGGTTCTATCTGAAATAGTGGTACAGTATTTTTTGTCAAAAAGCGGCTCAGGCAAAGTGTAATCCACAATACGTGGAACATCGGACACTGTATCAAGAGTAACACAGTGTTCATAACCGCCCTATGACTAAAGGGAAAGCTCCCTTAGCCTCAGAGCAGTGGTCGCAACAATTTGTCTAGCCATAATGTTCAGGGACATAAGGTGTAGCATTAAATTCAGTGTATTAGATTGTGACATGCTCAGTGTGGCTGTGATGCACAAGCAAACCATCCTTCGGATCCGGCTGAATATTGAACTGTAGGCGGGCTTCTGAAGCACCGTCCACCAGACCATAATACCATATACCATTTTATGAACGGACAACTGCCGTGTACACCCAACTTTTGCCAAAGGGATAGGTGAGGGACAGCATTTTTAACAATTTCATGAGAGGATAGTATGGCTGATTCAGTTTCCAGTTTCCAGTCATTGAAATCTGCCGGACCTGACGTAATCATCCCTGACATTCTGTGCAGGATTACAGACCTATCGTTTTTATTTAAAGCTTTAGAAAGACTCATTGGCCTGAAGGTGTGGGAAAGAGAGACTGACACCGAAGAACTTCAGGGGAGTACAACACGCATACTTCAAAGTTATATCGATCGAGAAGGTCTTCCGCGAAATGGAACGAAACGCCAGGATGCTCTTCCCAAGAAAACTTATGCAATGATGGTATTCCATGGTATCGAGAGGGCAATTTACAACGTGGATTTAGTGTCGATAATTGCCGCTCTGGATCAGTCGGGGGTCTAATAACTCCCAGTGAACGTATAGAATGCTATGAGGCAAGATTAATAACTCAAATTTGGCTAAAGGCAGATGATAAGGGTAACGCCTCGAGTGTTTTTGTGTAAAGTAGAAAGATTGAAGTTATTATTAAAGCTGTCAGTTTTTAAACCCCTGGAAATCGAATTTGCCATATTTGACTTTGCTGGTAAGTTAAGTAATTGATGTTAGAACATCTTTTCAGCTAAATTTATATCAGTCTGCACTACAAAACCGAATAACCGTTTCAAACATTCATGAATAGCAATACCAGTGCTCTCATTGCAATTAGTCTTAAGTGTCCTACATAAAAGAAATTTGTAGTTGTTCAATGCTCTTTAAAATGCCAATTGATTTATTTAAATTAATTTGAATTAATCTGTGGACAGTAGAAAAACTTCAGCACATGAATTATGGGTGTCTTTTGTTTATGTGTGAGTTTCAAGATAATATGTACAACAACATATAAAGTGAAAGCATCGATCTGTCTTAAATTTTAAATAAGAAAAATTAGATTGCTGTGTAAATTGCGAAAGTTTTAGTGGAGGGAAACATTTGCTGGAAATTTCCAAAGAGAAATCAGAAAACGTTTTGAGGCCAAAATAAAACAAGTAAGAGCGTGCTAAGTTCGGCCGGGCCGAATCTTATATACCCTCCACCATGATCGCATTCGTCGAGTTCTATGCGCGGTATCTCTTTTTAGGCAAACAAAAAATATTGACTAAGAACTGTTATGCTATTGGAGTTATATCAAATTATAGTCCGATTCGGATCATAAATGAATGCCGAACATTGTAGAAGTCATTGTGTAATATTTCAGTTCATTCGGATAAGAATTTCTCCTTGTAGGGGCTCAAGAAGCAAAATCGGGAGATAGGTTTATGTTGGAACTGTATCAAGCTATTGATCGATTCAGACCATATTAGAAACGTATGTTGAAGGTCATGAGAGAAGCCGTTGTACAAAATTTCAGCCAAATCGGATGAGAATTGCGTCCTCTAGAGGCTCAAGAAGTCAAGATCCCAGATCGGTTTATATGGCAGCTATATCAAAACATGGACCGATTTGGCCCATTTACAATCCCAACCGACCTACACTAATAAAAAGTATTTGCTCAAAATTTCAAGTGGCTAGTTTTACTTCTTCGAAAGTTAGCGTGCTTTCGATAGACAGACGGACGGACGGACAGACGGACCGACATGGCTAGATCGACTTAAAATGACATGACGATCAAGAATATATATTTATGGGGTCTCATAAAAAAAGTAACAAGTAAAAGCGTGCTATGTTCGGCCGGGCCGAATCTTGGGAACCAACCAGCAAAAATTAAAGCTTTAGGAACCGAACAAAGATGATCGAGAGACCGGCTTACATGGAAGCTACATCAGGTTCTTGACCGATTTGAACCGTACTTGTTAGAATTGTTGGAGGTCATAACAGAACACTATGTGCAAAATTTTAGCCAAATAGGATGAAAACTGAGGCTTCTAGGGGCTCAAGAAGTCAAATCGGGAGATCGGTTTATACGGGAGCTATAACAAGTTCTTGGCCGATTTTAACCATGCGCACAGTCCTTGAAAGTCATAATGAAAATTTCTGCCAAATCGGACAAAAATTGTGGGCTTAAGAATCCAAATCGGGAGATCGGTTTATATGGGACCTATATCAGGTTATATACCGATTTAGACCGTACTTGACACAGTTGTTGGCCTCCTAATGCTGGCAACATTTGTGAGGTACTATGCCATGTAAAACTTCTCTGCAAAAAGGTGTCGTATTGATTGATATATGAGAAGTTTGCCCTTGTTCCATCATTGTAAGGCGGTTTTTGGGGCACTGAAGTTCCTTCTGATGGCAGGAGGATTTGACGTGGTTTTTTATCCAGGAAGCAGAGGTGTGTCGAGGAATGGTTTGTGGACTCAGAATTCCTGGATTTTAACTACTCATGGATAAGGGGAATGGGAGATGCAGAGCCTGAATTCTTGCAAAGATTAGTCTAAATGGGTGCCAATCTTCTTTGCAAACAACCCGTTCGGACTCGGCTATAAAAAGGAGGACCCTTATCATTGAGCTTTGACCAGTACCGGGTGAACCCGGTCCATAGAGACTGGATAAACCATATGCTACGGAACAGGTGGATAAATTGTATGTCCCATGGCATATATATAGGGGAGAATGTGGCACAGGGCACGCCACAGGTAGGCATTTTATCGCCACTCCTATGGGTGACCACCATAAATGACCTATACAGACGATGTTATAATACTTCTAAGGGGCAAGAATCCGAACGAGATATGCAGAAGGGCCGAAAGGGTCTTGCATATGGCATATGAATTGGCTAGAACCAGAGGTTTTAATGTTAACCCAGACAAGACTGAAATACGCCTGTACACGAGGAAGACGAAGGTGGGCCAATTTAACGCACCACATTTCCTCAATGAGATGATTCCGATATCTGACAAGGTCAAATACTTAGGTGTGATCTTGGACGAGAACGATATTGGAAGTGTCACATTCAGGAGCGTTTTGAGAAGGCTCACAGATGTTGGGCACTATGTAGAAATGGGGCCTGAATCCGAGGATAGTCCACTGGGTCTATCGGAGCGTGATTAGACCAATACTTACTAACGCCTCAGTAGTTTGGTGGACTGCTATGGAGAAAAGTGAAACATAACGACCATACAACAGGTTCAGAGAATATGTTGTCTTGGCATAGGCGGAGCGATGGAACCTCACCCACTAGGGCACTGGAGACTATTCTAGATATCCGACACATTGACATACATACAGTGTGAGGCAGCCACTGCGACTATGGGACTTAAGGCGATGGAAGAATGGATTGACGATGAGAGCAGCTTATACCATCGCGGTATAATCGAGGCGACAATAGGAAACCTGGAAGGAAGGCAAGAGGTTCTGATCGGATACCTGAGATGAACCTTGAAATCGAGTGCGAGGCACTGCTGCCATCGGCACAGTCTTGGATTGACAGAACCCTAGTGTTGCCATCTGGAAGATAATGCTACACGGATGGATCAAAGCTTGAGGGCAGAGTGGGCCTGGGTATATACATTGAGAATCCAGGGACGGAGATCTGTTTTAGACTGCCTGACCATAATACGGTCCTGCAGGCGGAGATCCGGGCGATCACGGAATGCGTGAAGTGGTGTGGTGCTAACGCGAGGACGTCGAGTGTGAACATCTTTACCTACAGTAAAATTTCCATAAGGGCAATAACAACCAGGACGGTAAAGTCACGAACAGTCTTGCAGTGTAAGAAGGAGATTAACGCCTTTTTTGAGGATGGCAAAATCCCCATCGCTTGGGTGCCGGGCCATAACGGAGTAAGGGGAAATGAAAGGGCAGACGATTTGGCGGTGAAAGCCAGAGGACTGCCGTCAATATACTTGGTTAACCAGAAGCCTTTCGAGTCGATGCAGTCCGAGTTAAGGGAGTTGGCGACGAATGCGCATGTGGACATTGTGGAACAGCGAAACGGTCGGTAGGACGGCGACAATCCTATGGGGGGATACAGATCGTGAAAAGACGAGGCTATTACTGAAAGAAAGCAAGAAGGAGGTCAGTGTAGCTATTGGTATCATAACGGTACACATAAGACTACGGGCTCACTTATGTAAAAACGGTGCGGTAAGTGATGGCATGTGTAGGGCATGCGGAGACACAACCAACTTAGGGGAGTGGTAGTGAAAACAATTAAGGATTTTGTAAGTAGCACAGAATTCCTGGCTTAGGTGTTGTCTATAGTGGCTGGGGCGGATTAATATCTGCACCCACTTTTCAACCTAACCTATCATTGAGCTTAAACTTAAATCGGATTGTACTCATTGCTATGTCAGAAGTTTTCTCCTGTTTCTTAATGCAATGTTCATGGGCAATTCCAATTTACAACTAGACATATATTGGGTTGCCCAAAAAGTAATTGTCGGTAATATAGTAGTAATATAGTCGGCGTTGACAAATTTTTTCAACAGCTTGTGGCTCTGTAATTGCATTCTTTCTTCTGTCAGTTATGAGCTGTTACTTTTAGCTTGCTTTAGAAAAAAAGTGCGCGAAATTTTGTTTACATTTGTTTGGCGTCAATTTTAATACGGGTACCACATGTATTGAAAGAAATTCATTTAACAAACCGAATCAACGCTTGTGATATGCACCTTAAACGCAATGAATTCGATCCGTTTTTAAAACGAATCATAACTGGAGATGAAAAATGGATTGTTTACAACAACGTTAGTCGAAAACGATCATGGTCCTAGCATGGTGAACCAGCTCAAACCACTTCAAAGGCTGATATCCACCAAAAGAAGGTTATGCTGTCTGTTTGGTGGGATTGGAAGGGTGTGGTATATTTTGAGCTGCTTCCAAGGAACCAAACGATTAATTCGGATGTTTACTGTCAACAATTGGGCAAATTCAATACAGCCATCAAGGAGAAGCGACCAGAATTGGTCAATCGTAAAGGTGTCATATTCCACCAGGACAACGCTAGACCGCACACATCTTTGGTCACTCGCCAAAAACTGAGTGAGCTTGGCTGGGAACTTTTGATGCATCCACCATATAGCCCTGACCTTGCATCAGACTACCATTTATTTCGATCTTTGCAGAACTCCTTAAATGGTAAAACTTTCGGCAATGATGAGGCTATAAAATCGCACTTGGTTCAGTTTTTTGCAGATAAAGGCCAGAAGTTCTATGAGCGTGGAATACTAAATTTGCCAGGAAGATGGCAAAAGGTTATCGAACAAAATGGCAATTATATATTTGATTAAAGTTCAATCTAAGTTTTATTAAAAATGCATTTAATTTTTTTAAAAAATCCGCAATTACTTTTTGGGCAACCCAATACATATCTTTCACTTCTAGGTCTTAAAAGTCACCTATCCCAAATTTTTAAGATAACTCAGACGAACATGCGATCAGTAACATGGACAGACGGACATGACTAAGTAGAATCAGGAAGTGATTCTGAGTTTACTGATACTCGTATACCTAAAAATATGTCTACTGTAAAATCCGCATTCATTACCCGATTTCCTTGATATGTGGCACATTGAGTTGAGCTAAGACATTCGTGCAGACTATGATTGGACCATATCTTAATACAGCCATCTTTCGGAGGCCCATAAAGGCCGCATTTATTGCCCGACTTCGTAGGGATTTAACACAAGGAACTGTGCTTCCAGCATATATTGCAGATCAGATTTGAATATAGCTGCCACATATATAACGAACTCTCGATTTATGGTCTTGCAACCATATTAGACCCATTAATTACCCGATTTTGCTGAAATTTTGATCAGAAATTTCAAAAAATTATAAAAAAATATAAGGAATTGTAACATAAATACTTCAATTTTTTCTCACGGGAAAGGGAATTTTACAACGGTGGTGTAGAGTATTATATAGTCGGCTTCGCCCGACTATTGCCTTTCCTTACTGGTTACATAATGGATACATAACAAAATTCAATACCAATAATCTGTTCTATCCTTCAGTTGTTTAATTTAAACACAAAATACTAAATGGGATCATTTACAGTTGTGAATACCATTGTCATAACTATCAACATTTTAAATTATGTTGTTGTCGTCGAGATGTGTGACATAAACATGGACATATGTACGTATGTGATATAATCCATTACGTATTGGAATGTCGAGTAATTGATAGAAAATGTCTAGAAAAGCCAATTATGTTAAATCAAATTGTTTACAACAAGTAAATGGGGAATAAAGTTGGACAAAGGCGACTTTTTGATACCCTACACCACCGACGCAGCCAGGGAGGGCTCGGCACATCTAAATTATTTTATTCAAGCCGAATTTTCAATAAAAAATATTCTCTAGAGATAAAATTTGGCTCAGCCCCGAGCCCTATAAATTATTTCAGAAAAGATAAATTTCAAAAAATGGACTTTTTTTAGGATTTTTAAATTTTTTTCTAAAGACAACATTAAATTTTTTTAGTGAAAAATCTTTCTAGAGGTGAAATTTCAATGATATTTTCATTAAAATTTAAAAAAAAAATTAATTTCGTAGATCGAATTGCAAATTGAAATTTTGCCCATGAAAATTCCATCAAGGAACAGGGACAAACTTCTCACATATCAGTGAGTACTGTCTGATTCAAGTTTAAGCTCAATGATAAAGGCCTCCTTTTTATAGCCGAGTTTGAACGGCCTGCCGCATCTCTTTGTGGAATAGTTTTTACATGGCTGCCATACCAAATGGTACAGAACCTCACAAATGTCGCCAGCATTAGAAGGGGATAACCGCTGCTGAATATTTTTTCTAAAATTCTCGCCAGGATTCAAACTCAGGCTTGCAGCGTCATAGGCGGACATGCTAACCTATGTGCAACGGTGGCCTCCTGTAGACAAAATTGCAAAAATCACGCCACAGTTTTTAACAAGTAAACGCGTGCTAAGTTTAGCCGGGCCGAATCTTGGGAACTCACCACCATTGATTCTGCTAAAATATGGGAGCTATATCTAGTAATAGACTGAATTGGACTGTACTTGGCGCAGTTGTTGAGAGTCATTACAGATCACTATGTGCAAAATTTCAGCCAAATCGGATGAAAATTGCGGCTTCCAGGGGCTCAAGAAGTCAAATCAGGAGATCGGTTTATATGGGAGCTATATCAGGTTCTCGACCGATTTAGATATTTCTTGGCACAGTTGTTGGAAGTCATAACAAAACACTATGTGCAAAATTTTATCCAAATTGGACAAAAATTGTGGCTATTAAGAGCTCAAGAAGCCAAATCGGGAGATCGGTTTATATGGGAGCTATATCTAAATCTGAACCGATATGGCCCATTTGCAATCCCCAAGCGACCTACATCGATATTAAGTATCTGTGTTAAATTTCAAGAGGCTACCTCTACGCATTTGACTTCTATCGTGATTTCGACAGACGGACGGACGGGCGGACAGACGTGCGGACGGACGGACATGGCTAGATCGATTTAGGACGACGAGACGGTCAAGAATGTATATAGGTGTTACAAATTGAATGACAAGATTAGTATACCCCCATCCTATGGTGGTGGGTGTAAAAATCGGCAGCTAGGGCAACACTTTGTGTTGTGTGTTTACACCATACTACCGTTTAATGCTGGAGGGGTTAAAAAAATAAGCGGAATACCCATTTATTTATTGCCTGATACGTGGCGAGTTCGGTCCCAATGGGACCAAACGAGGGTTGCCTTTTATATTTCAGGATTGGAGAGCCCTTGTATTGCAATCCGCCAACTGACAGCTCTATCGTAAAGCTAGATATTATTGAGGTTATACGTACTGAGAACGTTTTGACATATGAGCGCTATTTGTTTTTTTTTACAGTAACTGAAATAAATCGGGAACATTTTCATCTGATTATTTTTTACAAATTTCGACTTGGATTAACTCAACAAAAGTGCATCGATGAACTTAATTTAATTTTTCGCGATGAAGCTCTAACAAGAACCAGTGTTTATCGATGGTAAGGCGAATACAACCGAGGTCGTAGTTCACTCTAAGACGAATTTCGTGAAGGTCGCCTAAAATCAGTTGTTGTTTCAAAAACCATTGATGCTGTGCGCCAACTGATATTGCAAGATCGTCATGTGACATATCGTGGGATTGAGACAACCATAGGCATTAGAGGGACCAGCATACATTCAATATTGCATAAACATTTCACCGTCAGAAAAATTTGTTCGCGTCGGATCCCATACAATTTGCCAATTGCTAAAAAAATTGCTCGTGTCGATTGGTCGAAAGAAATGTTCCAACTGCATTTTTGAGCACTCAAAACATCGATTTGATGAGTCATCCAGTGTATAGTCCTGACTTGGCACTGAATGACTTCTTTTTATTCCCGTACATCTATATATATAAAAATGAATCTGTGTTTGTTTGTTTGTTCCGTTTAGACTCAAAAACGGCTGAACCGGTTGGTCAGGAAGGAAACATATGCTATATAATTTTTTTATATCGGGAGGGGGGCGGACTCTCCCCCTTACCCCAAAAGTACTACCCAAAAATAAAAGGGGATCGGGACAGTATGGGATTCAAATGAAAGGTATTCAAGAATAGAGTACGAATTTCATAACAAAAGTTGGATCCAAGTACATGGGGGCCGTCCCAGTCCCAAAACCCCTTAAAATAGGTTTATTTGACGATCATGATAAAATGGAACTCAAATGAAAGGTACTCGGGAGTAGATTACGAATATGGTCAGGAAGAAGAAATATGCTTTATAATTTGTTGATATCGGAAGTGGCCGGACCCTCCCCGTTACCCCAAAAATACCACCCAAAATCACAAGTGGACCGATATAAACATTTGGATATCAAATGAAAGGTATTAAAGCGTAGAATACGAATGTGGTATTAAAAATTGGGTCCAAGTATCCAGGAAGTCGCCCTAACCTCAAAATTTCTAAAAACAGACAAATTGATCGTCCATATCAATATGGGGCTTAAATGAAAGGTATTCGGGAGTAGATTACGAGTCTGGCATATCAAATCAGATCGAAGTGTAGGAGGTCAAAAACTCCCCAAATGGGCATATGACCCATCGTGACTATATGGGACTGGAGGCCACCGTAGCGCAGAGATTAGCATGTCCGCATATGACGCTGAACGCCTGGGTTCGAATCCTGGCGAGACCATTAGAAAAAATTTTCAGCAGTGGTTTTCTCCTCCTAATGCTGGCAACATTTGTGAGGTAATATGCCATGTAAAATTTTTCTCCAAAGAGGTGTCGCACTACGGCACGCCGTTCGCACTCGGCTATAAAAAGGAGGCATTTTATCATTGAGCTTAAACTTGAATCGGACTGCACTCGTCGATATGTGAGAAGTTGGTCCCTGTTCTTTAGTGGAATGTTCACGGGCAAAATTTGCAATTTTTTGACCCTCCCCCTTACACCAAAAACGCCATCCAAATCCAAAAGAGGACTGATGGGCAATATAGGTATCAAATGAAAGAAAATGAAAATTATATTCAATTTTGGGTCCAAGTACCCAGCGGGCCGTCCCAACCCAAAAACTCGTCTAAACTGAAATATACGACGTTCCTATCAATATGGGACTCAAATGAAAAGTATCCGGCAGTAGATTACAAGTAATTGGAGTTCGCCTCACCTTTAAATAGCCCCAAAGGGGTATACCTGACGACCATGGCTATATAGGATTTAAATGAAAGATATTTGGGAGTAGATTAAATATATGACATTAAAATTTGCGTTCAAGTCAAGTTGGCTCTTTTCCTCCTAAAAATACGTCGAATAGATTAATTGACCCGTTATGGCAATATGGGACTCAAATGAAAGGTATTTGAGAGTAGAAAACGAATTTGATATCCAATTTTGAGGGTACGCCCTAAATCACCCCTTAAACTGAACATTATTTCCGACTATAGCAATATGGAGCTCACATCAACGGTATTTAGGAGTAAATAACGAATTTGAAATCTATTTTTAGGGCATAGTGTCGGTGGACTCCCTAGCCCCAAAACACCCTCCAAACGGTTCATATCTACCGACCATGACAAAATGTGGTTCAAAGTAAAGGGATTTGGTAGTGGACATGAATTTGAGATCCATATTTGAATCGAAATGTCTACCCTAAAAAGCACTTCTCTTTACCCTAATTTCAAAAATACCATATCTTGGAGATTGGCAATGCGATTACTTACAAAATTTTTTGCACCAAAAAAAAAAAAACATGGTTTCTATTGTTGGGGACGGCTACCGCGGGGATAGCCCAAAACCCGCCAAATGGACATTTAGACCAATCACGGCAATATAAAGCCATGTGTTTGGGGAGCCGCCCCAACCCAAATACCTCCTTATTATATAAAAGCTATTGATATTCATATTCGGGACAAAGACCCAGGGGTCCACCCCACCTTCAAACACAACTTATTTACCGATCTTTAATGGCGATCTGACCACCAACTGATGGCCAAGTGACCACCCCCGAAATACCCCCTAAACCCGAAATATTTACCAATACAATAATATGGGGATCAAAAGAAAGGCATTTTGGAGTAGAGTAAAAATTTGTCCAGGAACCAAGCAGGGGCAAACTTTATATATATCAATGAGTGCTTTTCGATTCAATTTGAGTTTATCAACGATAAGGAACCTTTTTTATAGCCGAGTCCGTACGGTGTGCCACAGTGCGACACATCTTTGGGGAGAATTTTTTATATGACCATCCATGGTATGGTACCTCGCATATGTCGCCAGCATTAAGAGGGGATAAAGACCGCTTAAAATTTGGCCGAAGTTCCGCTGAACGCGTCATAGGAGGACATAGGCTACAGTAGTACGATATCCTCATTCAAGGCGATGTGTCCCCATCCTAAATAGATATTAGCGAGTTAAAGAAGGCGCAGCGGAGCGGGTCCTGTCCAGCTGGTTAAGAATAAAATGAGAGGTCAACGTTTTTCGACACCTGAAGAAGCGATTGATGCGTTCAGAAAGCATGTTTTGGAGATACCTCAATCAGAGTGGCAAAAGTGCTTCGACATTTGCTTCAAACGGGGAATAATGGGGATTATTTTGAAAAACAATAAAGCTATTTTGGTTGATTAATATTTGTTTTCGCGATCTCTAATCCCAAAATATAAAAGGCAACCGCCGTATTTCAGTAAAACTGCTGTGTTCATAAATGACGTATTTTTCACCGAATTATAACGAAAAGTGGTCGTATATATGTCGGAGGCGGTGGGTATCCAAAGTTCAGCCCGGCCAAAGTCATCGCCTTTTTATTTGTTTTCGTAGAGTCTTAACTTCTGCTATCTCTCACAACCCATTTGAAACGACTAACTATTGAAATATTTTGTAAACCCCTTCGTTCTATGGTAGGGATACGAAAATCAATCCAAACTTTTTCCCTTAACGTTACTAGCATGAATATTAAACTATTTTTGAAAAGTTGCTCTAACTCAACTAGAAGCCAAACATATTTCCTGCTTATTGCCCTCCAGTAATTAAAATTAGAATGTTAGTGAATACTTGCGTTCTGTAGTTTTGGTGTTGATTTAAGCGGATGATGAAAATGCTGCTGCTACCATAGTTACTGTTTAACAAATATCATTTGTTAAATGCTCAACATATTCCAACAAATTTATCAAAGGATTTGTAACAACACCAACACATTTGCCTCAGCTAAACAACAAGCACACTTTTCAAATACTAGACCAGGGAGGACATGACAATTACTTTTGGTTGAAAGTTTGATTAGCTTTGCAGGTGCTGTGGACGAATATATACCCCCAACCCTTTAAGACGAATATTATGTAGTAAGTGCTATAAGCAGAAAAAAACTAAAAATACCCTATTTATAGCTTACCGGTCCAATAAACGACTAAATGCATGCAAAACATTGAGAATATGTGTGTGTGTGTGTGTGTGTGTGTGCAGTCAAAGGAAGGCGAATGGGGGGTCTTAACTTTTTAGCTTTAGTCTTAAAGCTTAGCTCTATTAGCAGCAGAAGACGAAACTTTTAAAGCATTTTGCTGGTATGGGTGTTTGAATAATGTATGTACAAATAAATATGTATAAGCAGATGTATTTGTATATTTTCTGTTTCAAACGATGTTTATGTAAATCACAGTGCTGCACAAAAGAATACAGGGACGAAGCAAAGATATAAGGACGGTCAATGCCAGCCAAGAATCTGTTCATGTGGACGTAGTGAATCGAATCAGATCAAGCTTAGAACAGATGTTGTAAGTTAAAACGGCATAAGTGCCACCGTAGCGCAGAGGTTAGCATGGCCGCCAATGATGCTGAACGCTTGGGTTCGAATACTGGCGAGACCATAAGAGAACATTTTCAGCGGTGGTTTTCACCTCCTAGTGCTGGCAACGTTTGTGAGGTACTATGCCATGTAAAACTTCTCTCCAAAGAGGTGTTGCACTGCGGCACGCCGTTCAGACTCGGCTATAAAAAGGAGGCCCCTTATCATTGAGATTAAACTTAAATCGGACTGCACTCATTGATATGTGAGAAGTTTGCCCCTGTTCCTTAGTGGAATGTTCATGGGCCCAATTTGCATTTGGATGCTGACTGAGGATGGATTTGAACCCGTTTGCTATGAAAACTATGTTATAATGCTTCTTAAGGGTAAGGATCCGAACCAGCTATGCAGAAGAGCCGAAAAGGTCTTGCGTATGGTATATAACTGGGCTAGACCCAAAGGTATCAATGTTAACCACGAAAGGACTAAAATATGCCTATTCACGAGGCAGACGAGGTGGGCCAATTTGATGCACCACGTTTCCTCAATAAAACGATTTCGATATCTTACAAGGATAAATACTTAGAAGTGATCTTGGATAGGAAACTTAATTGGAAGTGTCACATTCAGTAGCGTACTGAGAAGGCTCACAGATGTTGGGTACTATGTAGACTGGCCGTTGGCTCAATATGGGGAGTGATTCCGAGGATAAACCACTGGCTCTACAGAAGCGTGATTAAACCAATACTTACTTGCGACTCAGTAGTTCGGTGGACTGCTATGGAGAAAAAGTGCAACATAAGGACCATACAAGAGGTTCTGAGAACATATTGTCTTGGAATAGGTAGAGCGATGAGGACCACGGCCACTAGGGCACTGAAGACTGTTTAGATATCCGACCCATAGACATACAGATTAAGTTTGAGGCAGCCACTGTTGCTATGAGACTTAAGGTGATGGGAGAATGGATTGAGAAGCAGTTCATACCATCGCGGTATAATCTAGGCGACGATAGAAAACCTGGAAGGAATCGAAGAGGTTTCCGATCGAATACCTGAGACGATATATAAGGTCGAGTGCGAGCCACTGCTGCCAGCGGCACAGTCTTGAATTGACGGAATCCTAGTATTGCCATCTGAAAGATCATGTTAAACGGGTGGATTAAAGCTAGAGGACAGAGTGGGCCTGGGGGTTTACATTGAGAAGCCAGGGACTGAGATCTGTTTTAGACTGCCTGACCATAATATGGTCCTGCAGGCGAAGGTGGTGTGGTGTTAACGCGAGGACATCGAGTATGAACATATTTACGGACAGTAAACTGGCCATAAGGTAAGGTACGTTAAGATCACAAACAATCTTAGAATGTAGGATGGAGATTAACGCCTTCTCTGAGGAAGGCACTTTACGTAACGGGGTAACTGGGAATGAGAAAGCAGACGATTTGGCAGTGAAGGCCAGAGAACTGCCGTCAATAAACTTGGTAAACCCAAAACCTTTCGGGTCGACGCAGTCTGAGTTAAGGGCGTGGGTTTAATAACCCATCTGAAAACATCCGCCAAAGTCCATCAAAATTGATTCAAAATTGGATATAGGTCCCACATTGTACTTAAAGGGTAGGTGTATATATAGTAGGGTATTATACAGTCGGCACCGCCCGACTTTTGCCCTTCCTTACTGGTTTTTTCTTGCAATTGCGTAGCAGTGACACATAATATGTTCGACCATACCCATCGAATACCATTCAGAAGTCTCGCTCTACCAGCGTCGAGCTCGACGTCAAAGACTTGATGTTGCAGTGACCGGCAAAAATCCTTTCAGCAGTGCGAAATCATGCATCTTCACCTCCAGTATAAGCGATGTTCAGTTTTGCGAAATACTCGGCCGCAAGTCCTTAACCATTCTGCAAACCTCAACACCAGTCCACGCTCCACCACCACTCCTCCTGCCTACCAAGATTTTGTATCACGAACTGCGCCAATTAACGATTCATTCCTGGCTGTTTCATCTCCCGCCAGCCCTTGAGGGACTAGGTCCTGAGACCCATCTTAGCACATATAATCTCTGCCGTCTTGACATTATAAGTCGATATAAGACTTGCCCGTCCGTATGTCGAAAAAACTTTAACTTTCGAAGAATAAAGCTAGAAGCTTGAAATTTTGTGTGAATGCTTCCTATTTGTGTGAGATGGTTGGGATTGTAAATGGGCCATATCGATCCATGTTTTGATATAGCTGCCATATAAACTGATACCGGCTTCTTGAGCCTCTAGAGGTCGCAATTATTATCAGATTTGTCTGGTATTTTGCATGAGGTGTTTTGTTTCGACTTCCAACAAATGTGTCAAGTATGGTCTAAATTGTTTATAACCTGACATAGCTCCAATATAATCCGATATCCCGATTTGAGCCCCTGGAAGCCTCAATTTTTGTCCGATTTGGCCAAAATGTTGAGCGAGGTGTAGTGTTACGACTTTCAACAACTGTGCTACTTGTGGTTCAAATCGGTTAATAACATGATATAGCTCCTATATAAACCGATTTGTGATCTTGACTTTTTGAGCCCCTGAAAGCCCTAATTTTTGTCCGATTTCGGCTTAAATTGTTCATGTAGTGTTCTGTTACGACTTCCAACAACTGTGTCAAGTATGGTCCAAATCGGTCAATGACCTGTTATAGCTCCCATATAAACCGATCTGTGATCTTGTCTTCTCGAACCGCTAGGGGGCGCAGTTCTTATTTGATTTAGCTGAAATTTTGCAAGAAGTAGTTAGTTTTGACTTCGAATAACTTTGGTAAATATGGTCCAATACGGTTAATAACCTTTTATAGGTTCCACATAAACCGATCCCGAATATTGACTTCTTGAGCCTCTAGAGGGCGCAATTCTTATCCGATTTGTCGTAAATCTTGCACGAAGTGGTTTGCATGTATGGTTTTAATCGGTTCATAACCTGATATAGCTCCCATATAAACCGATCTTTTGACTTAACTTTTTGAGCTTCCAGAGGGCGCAATTCGTATCAAATTTGACTGGAATTTTGTAAAATCACTTGTTCTATGACCTTCAACATACTTGCCAAATATGGTCTGAATCGGCTCATAACTTGATATAGCTCCCATGTAAATAGCTCTCCCGATTTTACTTCTTCAGCCGCTACAGGGAGCAAATCTTATCCGATTTGGCTGCCATACCAAATGGTACAGTACTTCCCAAATGTCATGCTAACCTCTGCGCTACGGTGGCCTCCACTATATCTTGATATCTCATCCATATTAAAGGCCCCTTAACCTGTACCCTATACTCATCCGTCCCTGTGTTGCCGTTATGCTACCACTAGGCGACATGCAGCATGCAACTTTAAGCTTAAACTTCAACATATTTTGCAAGGGATACAAGTTGCCACATACGTTACATTACATGATTGCACGTATGTATGTGCCATACTCAGCTCTGGTATGTAAAAATGTTGCTCTGCATACAGATTAACAAGGGTATGGAGAGAGAGGCTGGTGTGGCATGACGTTACAAGTTTGGGCTGCATTTATATTTGACAAACTTTGGGGGCTGCCATTGTTGCTAATGGAACAATAGTACTATTTTGAGGGCTGCTGGGTGCTCTTCCAGTTTCCAAGAGGATCATTTAATATTAATGTTTATCTCATTGTATTTTATTTCCCCAATGTATCAACATACATATATATGGTGTACATATATACGGTCGGAGTGAACGAAAGACTATGTGACATTTTGCCTGTAAGTTTTCTTCAAAATTTCTTCAGATAACTTATTTAATTTAAATGTTTTCCAATCTAACATTATACAAAGACCATAACATGTCATAATGTTGAAGTATGATGGTAGTTTTTAATTTAAACTCTAGAAAATTGACAAAAGTAGTAAGAACAATCATAGATGTTGAGTGAAAAGCGAAGTTTTTAAGAAATTCTCTATTTGGGAGATATATGTTATGTTTGCGCATTCACCCATTATAATTCGTTTATTTAAAAATCTATCTTTCTGGCAGAACAAATGCAATGCAAAAACAAATTGTAATGCAGTTAAGAGCAAAATGTTAAAATGTCTTTGACAAAGTTCGAATGAAATTTTTGTACATTGATCACTACGAATATATGGAAAATAAAATTTTAATAACACTTTCTCTAAGGATAACATTAAAATAAACATTTTCATCTTTGGACAACATTTGCTCTAAAATTTGAATTTTAATAAAATTTTCTCTTGGAATAATATCTCAGTTAAGGAGATATGGCCATTTTAAGTTTTCCTAGGGAAAAACTCAGTTTTACTCTACGAAGCTTAGTTAAGGAGATATGGCCATTTGAAGTTTTCCTTGGAAAAATTCAGTTTTTGGCCGAATTACATAAATTTATTTGAATTTTCGGAAGTGATCACGAATTAACCTTACTTTTGCTCTATAAGGCTTAGTTAAGGAGATATGGCCATTTTAAGTTTTCCTAGGGAAAAATTCAGTTTTTGGCCGATTTACATGGATTTTATGAATTTTTGGAAACGATCACGAAGTGACCTTACTTTTGCTCTTCGAGGCTTAGTTAAGGAGATATGACCGTTTTAAGTTTTCCTAGGGAAAAATTCAGTTTTTGTCCGATTTGCATCAATTTTATGAATTTTTGCAAGTGATCACGAATTAGCCTTACTTTAGCTCTACGAGGGTTGGTTAAGGAGATATGGCCATTTTAAGTTTTCCTAGGGAAAAATTCAGTTTTTGGCCGATTTTCATCAATTTTATGAATATTTGGAAGTGATTACGAATTAATCTTTCTTTTGCTCTACGAGGCTTAACTAAGGAGATACTACCACTTTAAGTTATCCTAATGAAAAATAAATTTTTTGGCCGAATTACATCAATTTTTTTAATTTGAATAATTGGAAGCGGTCACGAATTAACCTTACTTTTGCTCTACGAGGCTTAGTTAACGAAATATGGCCATTTTGAGTTTTCCTAGGGAAAAATTATTTTTTTGGCCGAATTACATCAATTTTCGGGATTTTTCGAAGCGATCACGAATTAACCTTACTTTAGCCCTATGAGGCTTAGCTAAGGTGATATGGCCACTTTAAGTTTTCCAACGGAATTTTTAGTTTTTGGCCGATTTACATGATTTTTATGAATTTTTGGAAGTAATCACGAATTAACCTTACTTTTGCTCTACGAAGCTCAGTTAAGGAGATATGGGCATTTTAAATTTTCCTAGGGAAAAATTAATTTTATGGCCGATTTACAAGAATTTTATAAATTTTTGGAGGTGATCACCAATTAACCTCACTTTTGCTCTACGAGGCTTAGTTAAGGAGATATGGCCATTTTAAGTTTTCCTAGGGAAAAATTCAGTTTCTGACCGATTTACATACATTTTTTGAATTTTTGCAAGTGATCACGAATTAACCTTACTTTTGCTGTACGAGGCTTGGTTAAGGAGATATGGCTATTTTAAGTTTTCCTAGGGAAATATTAATTTTTTGGTCGATTAACACCAACTTAATGAATTTTTGGAAGTGATCACGAAATAACCTTACTTATGCTCTACGAGGCTTAGTTAAGGAGATATGACCATTTTAAGTTTTCCTAGGGAAAAATTAACTTTTTAGCCGATTTACATCAATTTTTTGAATTTTTGGAAGTGATCACGAGAACCCTCTATGAAGACAACTGGTCGTAAAGAACAACTTGGTCGTAATAGTTTCAGTGGACTTGCCCTTACTATATGAATGCTGTCACTTTTCTTACCTATATGAATATGTCACGAAAAACAATCTCCAGAAATATTTTCCCTAAGCTATGTTTCTATTAAACTCTCTAGAACTTCAGCATAAAGTATGACAGACTAATTCATTTGAGGTAAGGTTTTCCTGCTTTTGAAATGAAAGTGACCTTTGTGTGCCACCATCCCACTGGTATATAAGAAATGCTGATACAAGCAGAGTATATCTCCCTAACCCAAGGAACCATTCTATCAGACACCGCTTTTAATTCGACCGGTGAAACATTATCAGGGCCTGGCGACTTAAAGGAGTTGAAACTTCTTATCGCCCAAAGCATTTTCGGCTCATACACATTTTCCCTAACCTGCAACGAATGCATACCAGTGACAACCTCTTCTGGCGCCACGATGTCCGTTGGAGAATTTCCTGGGAAATGAGCATCAACGAATAGTTCTAGTCTTTCCTCACTAGACATTGCCCACACATTGTCTGACTTCTGAATATACCCCACCATAATAGGTCTCGAGGACAGAATCTTCCTTAGCCTTGGGGCTTCAGATGTATCCTCCATGGAGCTACAAAATTTCATCCAGGATTTGTTCTGAGACATTCTCAGTTCTCCCTTACATTTTCTTAGCTCAGCCTTATAGATGTTCCAAACGTGTGGTGCTCTTGTCGCTTTCGCTTTGTTGTAAAGTTTTCTGCAGCCCTTCCTTAGACAAACCAGATTTGGGGTCCACCATGGCGGTCGCTTTTGCTTCTTAGCTTGGCTCCAGCATATGATGACAAAAGCGAGTCATGTAGGGCCTTCACCATCCGCTTGACCATTGTGTCTATATCCTCCGCAGTTTCCACTTCGTTTTGTGGTCTAAAAGGGAAAGACGTGCAGAATTTTGCCGAAATTGATTCTAATTCGGCTTTCTTCTGTTTAGCCGAGGGTCAACTTCTAAAATATTTTCTCCAAGGCTGAAACTAATATAGCTATGCATAATATGCATTAGCACCACTTCCCACAATAAGGCTCTTCTTCCCTGCAGAAGCGGCTTCAACGTACAACTTAAGGTTTGAATGCGGCATTTCTGAAACGATTGACATATATAGGGAAGCCAACCAGTAATGAGACTTATTTATTTCAAGGCTGGCTACTACTGAATTTTCAGTGCTAAGCGATGGAAGAAGAAAAATATTTAGACTACTCTTTGCAAGAATACAGGCTTTGTGTCTCCCATTCACCGTACCCGGAATTCTTAGTCCACGAACCACTCTTCAGCCCACCCATGGTTCCTGGATAGGAACCACGTCAAATCCCCATGCCATCAGGAGGACCTTTAGTGCGCCTAAGCGGGTTTACAATGGTGGAGATTTATCTGCAGAAACCGGACCACAGTCACGATTCAGAACTTCCACCACTGTTGCGTTAGCTTCGTCTACTGATACCGCCAGGAGTTCATCCTCACAAGATTCGTTAGATCTTGTCATGATGAGCTTCCGTACGCATCTAGGGACAGCTGAGAAGGCAGTGGAACCACTCTTCCTTAAGATACTTGATGCTGGACACTTGCGGTGTGGACGATTCCTTCTTAGATGCTTCACTAGCTGCTGCTATCGAAGTACTTTTTGAGTTCCGTCCTTCCCCGCTGGCGCACACCTTAAGCCCAGTGCAACTGGATGACCCACCCACACAGGGCTTGACGGGTTGCTTTTTGATGCCTTTCCCTCCTGTCTCGATTGTAGCAAGGGGATTTTCAATCTCCTGCAATCCTCCAGACTTTAGATAGTTCCTCAAGCAAGTGTCGCAGTCTAAGTCGGAGTATTAAGCCGGAGTCGGAGAGCGATTCGAAGGGGCTAACGTGCTCAACTCCGAACCAAACTCCGATTCCGGCTCAATAGACTCCGGTTGACCCCGATCGACTCCGCAGCCCTGCTCCGGTCACCATCAGCTTCATCCAATCTACCAATCTTCCAGTCGGTGGTTGAAAGATTGGTATTACATTTCCTTAGTCTTTTAAGTATGGATTCAGGATCTGAGGGAATCCTTAGTCATTGTGTCCTTCATGACAGGTCACTGTTTATTCGAAAAACATACTGACAGACTGAAGGTTGCCAGCAACGACTTTTGAAGAAGCTGTGAAGATATCGAAGAAGAAGAGACTATAGAACACATTTTGTGTGTGTGTCCCGCACTAGCAGTTAGAAGGAGTTCCACTTTTTGTTCTCATTTTTTTGAGAACCTGTCTGATTTAGCAGATGTGAACATTAGCAAGTTATTGGGCTTTTTTAAGCGATCTGGATGTTTCAACGGTAGGAACTAGAAGGCATCTTCCTTCTTCCGTTCCTGTGGTATCACAATGAACGAAAAAGTGTAACTGAGTCTGATGGCAGGGAGGCCACCGTAGCGCAGAGGTTAGCATGTCCGCCTATGACGCTGAACGCCTGGGTTCGAATCCTGACGAGACTATTAGAGAAAAAATTTCAGCGATGGTTTTCCCCTCCTAATGCTGGCAACATTTCTGAGGTACTATGCCATGTAAAACTTCTTCTCTTTTTATAACCGTTCGGACTCGGTTATAAAAAGTAGGCCCCTTTTTATTGAGCTTAAACTTGAATCGGATTGCACTCATTGATATGTGAGAAGTTTGCCCCTGTTCTTTAGTGGAATGTTCATGGGCAAAATTTGCAATTTTGGGTCTGATGGCAGACTGCCACTTAAACCTAACCTAACCTTATATTGTTCGCCCTAGTTCTTGTAGGCATGGGATGCCCTCTTGGTGACCGCAGCATTTTGTCTGATTGCGGTGCAGTTTTCCAATCTAGACGTGTAGTCTTTGGGGTAGAATGTGCTGCGAATCCCGAGCCCAATTTAGGGAGTCTCTCTCTCTATTAGTGAGAGTCTTAGGATAATTCGCACCAAGCCTCTCAATAAACCTGAGAGCGATGAGCCTTATTCCACCTCTTAAACGGCGTGTTGGTTTGCCGGGGAAGGCCGACGGCCTTTGTAAATTATAGACTTGCGAAGATGGAATGGGTGGAGACTACAGTAGCTCAGAGGTTAGCATGTCCGACTGTGACGCAGAACGCCTGGGTTCGAATCCTGGCAGGGAAATCCGAAAATTTTTCATCGGTGGTTATCCCCCATAATGCTGGCGGCTTTTGTTAGGTACTTTGCCATGTAAAAACTTCTCCCCATAGAAGTGTCGCTTTACGGCACGCCCTTCGGACTCGGCTATAACAAGGATTTCCCTTATCATTGAGCTTAAAATTGAATCGGACAACACCCATTTAGAGAAGTTTGCCCCAGTTCCTAAATTGAATGTTTATGGGCAAATTTGTATAGAATAGGTTCGGCCTTTTTCTTAAGACTCAAACCAGGTGTCTGGTAAAAGTCCCTGCTGACCAGTCGTCTGTCAGCTAGAGGAGCCTGTAGCTGCAGCTTCACCAGTCGAGGTTTCAGTAGCAGACAAAATGCTACGGCCTGATGTCAACACCGCAGCTGTTGGGTCTTTGGAGTCCATTCTAAGCCTACTCCCGAGCTTGAGATCTACTGCTCCACTGGAAATGGACGCAGATCATCAACCGCCTAATGGTTACCACTATCGTAGCTATTCTTTAGTGACTTTCTTTCTTCTCCAAAAAATAATGACCTATTACGAGTTACAAAAAAATTTTTGGGAAGCGAAATAACATAACGTCCGCTCCCCTCAAGGGTTCAAGCATATACTCGTCTCTAGGCCAAAAAAGATGCTTGTGCCAAATTTGAGGACTATCGGATGAAAATTGTGAATTGCACTTGGTACACAAATTAACATGGGCAGACAGACAGAGAGACAGGCGTACAGACAGAAGGATAGACAGACGGACGGACAGACAGGCGGGCATAGCTAAATCGAATTGGGAAACGATTCTGAGTCGATCGGTATGCTTATCAATGGGTCTAGCTCTCTTCCTTTTGGGTGTTACAAACAAATTCACTAAGTTGTAATACCCTGTACCACAGTAGTGGTGTAGGGTATAAATATGGATCTGTGTAAAATTTTAGCTCAATATCTCAATTTTAGAAGGCTGCAGAGTGATTACAACAGACAAACGACCTTTTCTTACTATGCGCCACAAATGCATGACCATGTTTATTTGCAATGTTTTTCATGACATACCATTTCTAGAGCAAATGTTTAAGCCCTTAGCATCAAACATTCCTCACACCTCATAATACCTCATGATATGCAAAACAATAGTAGGCGAATGACACTCTTTAGCATCCTTTGTCATATCAACATTTTGAATAAATCAACAAAATCTGATAAAGCTCTTAAAAATATACACAAGATACAAGAGTTAGAAATTATTTCGTGTGATGTCCTCATTTTTGAGCGGCAAACCTTTTTTACCCATTTGGCCCCTGGTCTGTAGACCAGGCAGTCGGCGATGGCAGCAAAAGAGACATATGCCCAAGGGACAATAGTAATTATGAAATTATATAAATCAAGATAAAACTGTAATCACATTTATACAACATAAGAAGATGACATAAATTTCCAACTAATGGTCCTGGAATTGCAAGGAAAATGGGCACAAAAGCCAGACAACAAACCACGGTCATTTGGGGTTTAATCCAAAATGGATGGGGAAAAAAAAGAAAACTCTGTCTGTACATCTGTACGTTTGGCTTAAGTTAAAGGGGTTTAAAAATGTTAGCCCACACACACACACACACCAAAAACACAAAGGCCCTAACCAAAAAAAAAAAAAAAAAAGATTGAAACATCTCTGAGCCCATTTGCCGTGCTATTATCCCGCTGCAAGCTTTCCTTCCATGAATAGGCTGAGGTCCGGTATGGCTTGATTGTTTTCACTTGAAAAGATGACGGAGATGTAGCACAGAACAAATGACCGTTGGTTGCGAATTGGATACGGAGGCATTTTTTCTACGCTCACACTTCGTGGGCTCGTTTCCCATTTATGCCACAAATTAACGTTTAACTATTTTTCATTTGCTCCAGAACGCCAGAATGTTAACAGCCATAACTATGAACGCTGAGCGACGAGATGCTGATGATGATGATGAAAGTAAAGCAAAACGTAACGAAATGTAATGAAAGCGACATTGTAACGACGTAGCAGTTTTTCCGTCTGGCCAATCAAAACAGGAACCAACCAAAAAAAAAAAAAACAAAAACGAAAAAAATCAACGTAGAGAAAAATTGAAAACACCACGGGTGTGCAAAGCAAACAAGCAGGGCCGGAAAATGAATTGGACCTGCAAAGCCAAAATCATGAGCAACCTGCTTTGGAGCAACATTAGCACATACCGCCCGTAGCAAAAACATTTGGGTACAGTGATTCGAATTGTGAAACAAAAATATGCTACAGGATAGTTGAACATTTCATTGTTTAAAGTTCATCGATTAGGTTGTGAAGTGAGGAAACACTGATTAACATTTGGCGTTTGGTCTCTGAATACAAGCGAGACAAACTTTGCTTACATTCGTCTCGATTCTTGCCAACACGACTTGGGGTGGTTGCATTTGACGGAACGTATTTGAGCAAGAACTATTTTGGTTTGTCTGGAGGCAGATGGTGTGGGAGGCGGATGATGGCTCTTCGCCGCTTCTGTTAGCCTATCCTAGCGACAATTATTTAAAAACGTCTTAGAGGCTACATTTTGTAGCTAGAAAACGCTAGCTCTAAATCAGTGATGTGCACACTAACATAGTTGAAAATATTGTGTGAGGGGCAGTAAAACTCCAACAACCAACTTTGGTTAGGTTGAAAAGAGGGTGCGGATATTAATTCGCCCCATGGCCACTATTGACATACACCTAAACCAGTAATCGGCTTATTGTTCCCTCTAAATACTAAAAAAGCAACCACGAACAAGAAAATTTATGTTTAGAATTCCGTGCTACTCACAAAATCCTTAATTCCATGCCACGCCCCTAAGTTGGTTCATGTCTGGTATTATGTTCCCACCTAATTGCTGGAATCTGTTACACGCGTGAGCCAGGCAATGACAGAGGAAATTCTCCAACGTCTCATCGTCTTCCCCGCATGCCCTATACATGCTATAACTTGGCGCAACGATTTTACATAAGTGAGCTCGTAGTCCTAAGTGTCCCGTTACGATACCGAAAGCTAAACTGACCTTCTTCTTACTTCCTTTCAGTTATAGTCTCGTCTTCTCATGATCTTCACCCCCTATAGGATTTTCCCCGTACTACCGACCGCTTCGCTGTTCCAGAGAGTGATTTGTGCATTCGTTGCCCAAACCCTTAACTCGGAGTGCATCGACCGAAAAGGCTTCCGTTTAACCAAATTTATTGACGGCAGTTTTCTGGCCGTCACTGCCAAATCGTCTGCTTTCTCATTCCCTGTTACTCAGCTATGGCCCGGCAACAAAACAATGCATATCGTGCCATCCTCAGAGAAGGCGGTAATCTTCTTCTTACACTGCAAGACTGTTTGTGACCTTACCGTCCTGATTTTTATTGCCCTTATAGTAATTTTACTGTCGGTAAAGATGTTCACACTCGACTTCCTCGCGTTAGCACCACACCACTTCACGCATTCCCTGATCGCCACTATCTCCTCCTGCAGGACCGTATTAAGGTTAGGCAGTCTACAACTCAGTCTCTGGGTTCTCAATGTAGACCCCCGGGCCCACTCTGTCCCCTAGCTTTGATCCATCCGTTTAACATGATCTTCCGTTAATCCAAGACTGTGCCACTGGCGGCAGTGGTTCGCACTTGACCTTAGATGTCGTCTCAGGTATTCGATCGGAACCCTCTTCGATTCCTTCCAGTTATCCTATCGTCGTCTCGATTATACCGCGATGGTATCAGCTGCTTCTATCCTCAATCCATACTCTCATCGCCTTAAGTCTCATAGCAGCAGTGGCTGTCTCGCACTTAATCTGTATGTCAATGGATCGGATATCTAGAATAGTCTCCAGTGCCCCAAAAATCAATTTAGTGAAGAAGCTACTTAAAAGAAGTAAAAGCGTATTAAGTTCGGCCTTGACAAATGCGATCCATGGTAGGGGGTATATGAGATTCGGCCTTCATATACCCTCTACTATGGATCGCATTTGTCAAGTTCTTTGACAGATATTTCTTTATAGACGAAAAAGGATAATGCATAAAAATTGTTATGCTATTCAGGACCATACTTGGCGCAGTTGTTGATGGTCAAACCAAAACACTTCTCGCAAAATTTCAGTCAAATCGGTTAGTATTTGCGCCCTCTAGCGGCCAATAAGTCAAGATCCGCAATTGGTTAATGTGGGAGCTATATCAGGTTATAAACCGATTTAGACATACTTGATACAGTTGTTGATGGCCATATCAAAACACTTCATGCACAATTCCAGGCAAATCGGATAACAATTGCGCCCTCTAGAGGCTCAAGATCTCAAAATCCGATATCGGATTATTTGGGAGCATTACCAGGTAATGAACCGATTTAAGTCATACTTGGCAGATTTATTGCAAGTCAAAATAAATTACTTGGTGCAAAATTTCAACCAAAT
Organism: Stomoxys calcitrans; assembly: GCF_963082655.1. Classification (NCBI taxonomy): domain Eukaryota; kingdom Metazoa; phylum Arthropoda; class Insecta; order Diptera; family Muscidae; genus Stomoxys; species Stomoxys calcitrans. The sequence goes on along the minus strand of NC_081554.1, from coordinate 46,769,919 downwards.
CGGAGAGTAATTGCGCCCTCTGGCGGCTCAAGAAGTCAAGATCCAAAATCGGTTTATATGGGAGATGCATCAGGTTATAAACCGATTTGGACCATGCTTGGCACAGTTTTTGATGGTCAAACCGAAACTCTTCCTACAAAATTTCAGCCAAATCGGATAATAATTGCGCCCTCTAGCGGCTCAAGGAGTCGAGATTCGAAATCGGTTTATTTGGGAGCTATATCAGGTTATGAACTGATTTGAGCTATACTTAGCACAGTTGTTGATGGTCAAACAATAACACTTCATGTAAAATTTCAGCCAAATCGGATAATAATTGCGCCCTCTAGCGGATTAACCAGGAAAGATCCGACATACTTAACAGAGTTATTGATGGTCAAACCAATCAAGATCCGAGATCAGTTTATATGGCAGCTATACCAAAACATGGACCGATTTGGCGCATTAACAATGCCAACGGACCTGTTCTAAAAGAAGCACTTAGTTTTACTCTTTCGAAGGTTAGCATGCTTTCGACAGACAAATAGACGGATGGACGGGCGGATGGAAAGATGGACGGACATTGCTAAATCGGCTCAGAATGTCAAGACGATCAAGAATATATATAAAGGTTGATTTTTTTTAGCTATTATCGTTTTGGCAACACTGGTTCAAACATCTCATGCACGTTTCGTGTTTTGTTTCAATGTCAAGCATATTCAGTTTGGTCTATATTTTTAACCATGAATAGTCTTACTAAATAACATCGCTTGCAAATTATTGAATTTTATTATTAAAATGTGTGCTCTGTTAAGAAAGTTAATCGCCCGCTTCTTGTGTTCAGCGACGAAGCTCATATTTGGCTCAATGGGTAAGTAAATAAGCAGAATTTTGGATTTTGGAGTGAAGATCAGCCAGAAGCATTGCAAGAGCTACCAATGCAAATGCAAATAGGCCCATGAACATTCCATTAAGGAAAAGAGGCAAACTTCTCACAAATCAATGAGTTATGTCCGATTCTAGTTTTTAAGCTCAACGATAAGGACCTCCTTTTCATAGCCGAGTCAGCACGGGGTGTCGCAGTGCAACACCCCTTTGGGAAGAAGTTTTTACATGGCTGTCGTACCAAATGGTACAGTACCTCCAAATGTCGCCAGCTTTAGGAGGGGATAACCACGGCTGAAAATTTTTTCTCATGTTCTTGCCAGGATTCGAACCTAGGCATTCTGCGTCATAGGCAGACATGCTAACCTCTGGGCTACGGTGGCCTCCAAGAAATACCAATGCATCCAGAAAATGTCACAGTTTGGGGCGGTTTATGGGCTGGTGGCATCATTGGACCGTACTTCTACGCACTTACACAGCACGTGCAACAATGGACTTATTGAGAGGCGAATTCGGTGAACATTTTATTTCACGTTCGGGACCGGTCAATTGGGCGCCTAGATCTTGCGATTTAACGAGTTTAGAATATTCTTTGTGGGGCTATGTTAAAGCTCATGTCTATGCGGGGAAGCCCGATTCAAATGACGCATTGGAACAACATTGAAGCATTTATTCGTGAGATATCGGCCGAAATGTTGGAAAGAGTATGTTAAAATTGGACTGAAAATTGGAAGTGAATGGACTATTTGAGGCGCAGTCACAGTCAATATTTGCACGAAATAATCTTCAAACATTGATGCATTTTTTTTTTTTTTGAATTTACTGTGTTTAATATTTTGATGTGTTACAAATGGAATGACGAAATTAGTTTACCCCCATCCTATGGAGGAGTGAATAATAACAGTAACGCGTCAACCGAACGAAGCGACACGAAGTGGCTTACACTGTATGTGTGCTACTGTTCGTTTCCCCTATGCCCGAGGGCATAGGAATTTGTGTGCGGTGGTGTGTTATTGGCCATCTATGATTTAAATCGTGAAGATCCAGTAAAACCCGAACAATCAACTAAGTGTATAAGCTTTGTAAAATAACAGCAACGCGTCAAACGAACGAAGCGACACGAAGTTGCTTACACTGTACGTGTGCTACTGTTCGATTTCCCTATGCCCGCGGGCATAGGAATTTGTATACGTTTGTGAGTTATTGCCCATCGATGTTTAAAATCATGAAGATCCAGTAAAACCCGAACAATCAAGTAAGTAAAGAAGCTATGTAAAACAACAGCAACGAAGCGACACGAAGTTGCTTACACTGTATGTGGGCTACTGTTGGTTTTCCCTGTGCCAGCAGGCGTAGAAATTTGTGTGCGTTTCTGTGTTAGTGCCCATACATGCTCTAAATCCGCCACCGTAGCGCAGAGGTTAGCATGTCCGCCTATGACGCTGAACGCCTAGGTTCGAATCCTGGCGAGACCATCAGAAAAAATTTTCAGTGGTGGTTTTCCCCTCCTAATGCTGGCAACATTTGTGAGGTACTATGCCATGTAAAACTTCTGTCCAAAGAGGTGTCGCAGTGCGGCACGCCGTTCGGACTCGGCTATAAAAGGGAGGCCCCTCATCATTGAGCTTAAACTTTAATCGGACTGCACTCATTGATATGTGAGAAGCTTGCCCCTGTTCCTTAGTGGAATGTTCATGGGCAAAATTTTCATTTACATGCTCTAAATCATGAAAATCCAATTTGACGTCCATGGGCTGTGGTTTGTCTATCCCCAATTTGGATGGCTATTGTGATACTTCTTAGATAACATACAGCTGAACCACACCACGGCAAGGATATTTGTTGCGTAGTCGGCGGGTCCACAGTGGCGCTGCATAGTTCACCAGTGACAGGCCAAATGTCTTATAACAACTTCGTCTGTAATTTGACTTCCTTCTTCCCAAAATCAGTGATCCACAAGGCAACGTTTAAGCTTTTTTTCCTTCAAAACTAAAAATTTGTAAATTTTGTTTCTTAAAACACTGTTTTGCAATCAAGCAACACACATAACAATTTGTTCCCTGTCCTGCAAGGAGGTGTGAAAAAATCGGGCTGTTGTTGTTAACACTGCTCCCATTGCCGTTGTTGATGAGGACCAGCCAATGCTGCTGTGGCTCATGGTCTAGTGCTGTGCGCTCCAGCTAAGATGGTTTCAGGTCTATGCTTCTGTTTTTTTTTTTTTTGTTTTCTGTAGACTCGAGTCGTCGTAACTACCAAAACGGCTGACTGGCATTCACTGCTTGAGTGATGACAAATTACATTTGTCAGATTTATGACCAATTATGGCAGTGTTATATTTCACAAGGCGACCGCCAACATCGTCATCACCCAACGTCATCATCATTATCATCAGCGTCAGCATCACTGCACCATCACCTTTAAGTGTGGTTAAATTTTAAGGCCGCCATTTATTATTTCCATGGAAATTTGGAGTCGAAAAAAACCAACTAAAAGTCGAAAGTACAAATTCAGCAGAATCAGAAATATTTTGCTGAACATTTCAACGAATAGTGTAAGGCAATGCAAAGGATTTCCTCAATCGCCACCTACCGAGCTACAGTGCTGGTGAAAGCATACACATGTCAGGCAGTAGCATTGTTAACACGACGCACAGTGGGATAGAATCGGAAAAAATTTTGGTAAAAAATCTAACATTTGAAAACGGGTAGAGTGTTATCTCTATCTCTTTCGAGTAATAATTTACATTTGCTTGAAATTTTTGAACCCATACTTTTTGTTGGTGTAGGTCATTGGGGATTGCAAATGGAACATATCAGTTCAGATTTGGATATAGTCCCCATATATACACAGATACCCTGTTTTGACTTTAAGAGCCCCTAGGTGGCTCAATTTTGGTACAAAGATTTGTGTTTTGATTTTAAACAACCGTACTTAGTACGATGCGACTCGGTTTATAAACTGGCCATATAAACCGATATCTGGGTTTGACTTCTTGAGGCCTAAGAAGCCTCAATGTTCCTCCGATATAGCAGGAATTCTGCACAAAGACTTGCGCTATGACTTTAAACATCCGTGCCAAGTACGATGTAAAACTGTTACAGCGCCTTATAAACCGTTACACCGATTTGACTTCTTGAGCTCCTAGAAACCTCAATTTTCATCCCCTTTGGCACAAAGACTTCTGTTGCGACTTCCAACATCCATTACAAGTATAATTCGAATCGTTCTTAAAACTGATATAGCCCCCATATAAACCGATCACTAGATTTGACTTCGTGACACCATAGAAGCTGAATTCAATACCCAAATTGTAACAAAATAATTTAAATGCAAATTTAGTTAATAAGGGAACATTTTTATACCCTACACCACAGGCTTATCCGACTTGGATATAATTTTGCACGTGGCGTTTTGGTATCACTTCCAATAACTGTGCTAAGTTTGGTTCAAATCGGTTCATAACCTGATATAGCTGCCATATAAACCGATTTAGGATCTTGACTTTTTGAGCCGCTAGAGGGCGCACTTCTCATCCGATTTGGATGAAATTTTGCATGAGGTGTTTTGTTATGACTTCCAATAACTGTACTAAGTATGGCATAAATAGGTACATAACCTGATATAGCTGCCATATAAATCGATCTGGGATCTTGACTTCTTGAGCTCTTAGAGGGCCCAATTCTCATACGATTTGGCAGAACTTTTTTACAACGGCTTCTCCCATGACATTCAACATACGTGTCCAATATGGTCTGAATCGATCTGTAGCTTGATACAGTTCCCATATAAACCGATTTCCCGATTTTGCTTCTTGAGCCCCTACAAGGCGCTATTCTTTTCCGAATGGACTAAAATATTACACAATGACTTCTGCAATGTTCAGCATTCAATTCATTTATGGTCCGAATCGGACTATAACTTTATATAGCTCCAATAGCATAACAGTTGTTATTCATTATTCTTTGTTTGACTAAAAAGAGATACCTCGCAAAGAACTCGACAAATGCGATCCATGGTGGAGGGTGTATAAGATTCGGTCCGGCCGAATTTAGCACGCTCTTACTTGTTTGCGTTACCTATGGTAGCGGGTAGCCAAGATTCGGCCAAGTCGAACTTTACACGCTTTTATTTGGTTGCCCAAAAAGTAATTGCGGATTTTTCATATAGTCGGCGTTGACAAATTTTTTCACAGCTTGTGACTCTGTATTGCATTCTTTCTTCTGTCAGTTATCAGCTGTTACTTTTAGCTTGCTTTAGAAAAAAAGTGTAAAAAAGTATATTTGATTAAAGTCCATTCTAAGTTTTATTAAAAATGCATTTACTTTCTTTTAAAAAAATCCGCAATTACTTTTTGGGCAACCCAATATTTTTATTCTCCACCTTTAACTTTCCAAGGGCCTTCAGAAGTATATTTTCATTTGACCTGTTTTTGTAAAACCAGGATTTTTAAGAAATCCTTGTTTTCTTTTGTTATTTATGATCTTAATGTTTCGAAAATAGCTGAAATTGCTTTCATTACATGCGTAATAACACTTCAATTAATGTGCATTTATATCTACTTTCTCTCATCTTGAATGGGAGTCGTACGGTCGTTTGAACAGAAGTAAAAATAGCACCTTTATTCCCTTCATGTTGTTTAAATCAGAAAAAGTATCTGCCCATGAATGTAACGAAATGACGTGTCTTTGTTTGTGTGAAATTCTGTTTTTTTTCCTTTTGAGTTATTGTCGGTCATAAGTGCACCAACACCGGCAGACAAACGGACGACATCATCTCAACACACACACACACACAACCAGCTATCGCCCTCACATTTTACCTTGAGTAACAATTCATGATTTATTTGTTGGTAACCACAGCAAAGAAAATAGAACGCAACCTGTCCTTGGGGTTTTATGTGATAATCCCCAAAATTATGGATCACTGCAGAAATTCTGTAATTCAACCCCCTGAAATTAACTTCATTCATTTTCTCAGCATTTGGTGCCATCGTCTGCAATTGTTTTGCGCATCAGGCATACTACTACGTATTGCATGCTGCTGGTATGCAGGAGTTAAGGCATGAGTTTTATATTTCTGGAAGGCATTTCGGAATGTTACGTTTCTTTAGGGGTTTTATTGCTTTCCAACATATAAAAAGCCACGAGGTTGGTATGGAAAGTGCAGTTAAATATTTTGGATTATCAAGAAGATTAGCAATATATGCGAGGAGTATACATATAAGATTGGAGCCCACCGTAGCGTAGAGGTTAGCATGTTCACCTATGACGCTTAACGCCTGGGTTCGAATCAGGGCGAGAACATCATAACAAAAATTTCCGCGGTGGTTATGCCTTCCATATGCTGGCGACATTTGTAAGGTACAAACTTCTCCCCAAAGAGGGTCGCACTGCGGCAAGCCGATTGGACTCGGCTATAAAAAGGAGCTCCCTTATCATTTAGGTTAAACTTGAATCGGACATCACTCATTGATATGTGAGAAACTTGCCCGTGTTCCTAAATGGAATGCTCATGGAAAAATTTGCATACATATTAAGGTGGCTTTTTCTATGAGGCAAAATTACTACATTCTGGGCAGAACACATACTGGGATGCGATAACGGAAGTGGATATCAGTTTACAATCTTTATACCCACTACCGAAGGATGGGGATATTTTCATTTTTTCATTCCGTTTGCAACACATCGAAATATCCATTTCCGACCCTATAAAGTATATGAGCTGAAACTTTGCACAGATTCTTTTTTTGTCTATAGGCAGGTTAAGTTCGAAGATGGCCTATATCTTGATGTAGCCCCCATATAGACCGATCCGCCGATTAGAGGTCTTGGGCCCATAGTAGGCGCATTTATTGTCCGATTTTGCCAAAATTTGAGACAACGAGTTGTATTAGGCTCTTCAACATTCATATTCAATTTGGCCTTGATCGGTCTAGATTTGGATATAGCTGCCATATAGACCGATTCGCCGATTTAAGGTCTTGGACATTTAAAAGGCGCATTTATTATCCGATGTTGTCAAAATTTGGGACTGTGAGTTGTGATAGGCTCTTCGACATCTTTCTACAATTTGGCGTAGATCGGTTCGGATTTGGATATAGCTGCCATACTGGCCGATCTCTCGATGTAAGGCTGTGAGCCCATAAACGACGCATTTGTTGTCCGTTGTCGCCGAAATTTGGGACTGTGAAATGTGTTGGGGCCTTCGACATCCTTCTTTAATTTGGCCCATATTGGTCCAGATTTGAATATAGCTGCCATATAGACCGTTCTCTCAATATAAGTTCTTGGGCCCATAAAAGACGCATGATGGTTCAGATCAGTCTATATTTGGATATAACTACCAAGGCTAGGTTAGGTTTAAGTGGCAGTCTGCCATCAGACTCACTTAGACGTTTTCGTTCATTGTGATACCACAGGAACAGAAGAAGGAAGATGCCTTCTCGTTCCTACCGTTGAACCATCCATATCGCTTTAAAAAACCCAATAACTTGCGTATGTTCACATCGGCTAAATCAGCCAGGTTCTCAAAGAAATGAGAACCTCAAGTGGAACTCTTTCCAACTGCTAGTGCGGGACATACACACAGAAGCATCTGCAAAAGTCGTTGCTGGCAACCTTCAGTCTGTCAGCATGTTTTCCGGTTAGACAGTGACTTGTTATGACGGACACAATGATTGAGACGTCTGTTCTAGCCAATGACAGCAAAGCAGTAGATCTCTCCAAGTCTAGATGAGGCCACATAGTTTTGGAATGCTCACAGCCCCCTCTATGTGACCATCTATCATTCGTTGCCCTTCGGGCCTGGTCCTGAAAACTTACATGGGTATGCTTACATGTCGCATACCCACAGATTCCAGTGTCCCTGGTGTATGTAAGGTAGTTCCTAGTCTCGCAAGCTCGTCCGCTTTAGAATTCCCTGGGATATCTCTGTGGCCCAGTACCCAGAAGAGGTGAATTTTGAACTGTTCAGCCATCTCGTTGAGAGATATGCGACAGTCGAGGGCGGTTTTTGTGTTCAGAAATACGTTCTCCAGGTATTTAATGGTTGCCTGGCTTTCTGAGAAGATATTTAAGCCAATCGTCGTAATGAAATTGTATCTTAGCCATTCCACCACTTTATTAATTGCAAGGATCTCTGCTTGATACACACTGCAGTGGTCGGGTAACCTTTTCGATATGACCAGTTCTAGATCTAAAGAATACACCCCAAAGCCCACTTGGTCGTTCAAATTGGAACCATCCGTATAAAAGTCTATGTAACTTCTGTTACCAGGGATATCGTACTTCCAATCGGTTCTATCAGGAATAGTGGTACAGTAATTTTCATCAAAAAGCGGCTCAGGTAGGGTGTAATCAACACTGCCTGGAACATCGGATATTGTTTCAAGGGTAACACAGTGTACGTAGCCGCCACCTGAACAATGAGAAAGCTCCCTTAACCTCACGGCAGTGATCGCTGCAATTTGGGTAGCCACAATGTCCAGAGCCACTAGATGTAGCATTAAATTCAGTGCATCAGATGGTGTCGTCGTCAGTGCGGCTGTGATGCACAAACAAGCCATCCTTTGGATCCGGTTAAGTGGGTGGATTTTTGAAGCGCCGTCCACCAGACCACAACACCATATAGCATAATAGGTCTGACAACTGCAGTATATACTCAATGCATGACTCGCGGTCTAAATTCCCAACTTTTGCCAATGGCTCTCTTGCAGGTGTATAGGGCAAGAGAAGCATTTCTTGCCCTTGCCAAAATGTTGGATTTGAAGTTCAATTTACTGTGCATCAAAACACCCAGTTATTCTGTGCTTTGTGTAAATTGAACATTCTCTCCTCCCAAGGAGACAGATGTCTCTGTAGGCAACTTGTATCTCCTGCTGAAAAGAAGTACCTATGTCTTGCACGGATTTATACCTAGACCACTTTCGGTAGCACATTTTGCTGTTGAACTCAGAATTTCCTGAAGAATATCTCTTAGAGTGCTGGGAAACTTTCCCCTAACCGCAATTGCCACGTCATTAGCATATGCGACCACTTTTACGCCAGAGACAATAATATATTGTTAAAGGCTATATTCCAAAGTAGAGGAGACAGTACAGGTCCTTGAGGAGTTCCTTTGCTGACCCATATTTTTAGATACACAGTTCGTACAAAAATGCATCTATAGCTACCAAAAAGACCAATATTTTATTTTACAAAAATGAAAAATGACGGACCCTTTTTCGCATAAATTATGCATTTTTCACCGGATTAAGATGAAGGGTGTTTTACATATCTTTGTTCAATGCCAATGAAATTTGCATAGAGAATTTCCTCCTATAAGCCAAAGAAGAAAAATGGGGAAATGTCTATATGAAGCTACCACACCCAGAGAAATAAGTTTGCTGAAACATTTTCTGCTGATTTAAAATTAAATTTTTTTCACAATTTAACTATTAATAAGGCCTCTAGGCGAAGGAAGATCCTCTCCCCGAGATCTATTAAGGTGGGATACATTCAGATGTTAGACAATGTATGGACAATGTCTAGTGAGGAAACATTAGAACTACTCGTTGATACACATTTCCCGGGAACACATTTCCCAACGGAAAACGTGGAGCCAGAAGAGGTTGTCACTGGTATCCATTCGTCGAAGGTTATTGGGAAAATTGTGTCTGAGCCGAATATCCTTTGGGCGATAAGAAGTTTCGACTCCTTCAAGTCGCCAGGCCCTGATGATATATCACCGCTTGAATTACAAGCTGTGTCCGACAAACTGGCTCCTTGGCTTAGGGAGATTTACTCTGCTTGTATCGACATGTCGTATATACCTGAGGGATGGAGGGACACAAAGGAAATTTTCTTTCCAAAAGCAGAAAAACCTAAAAACACGAAGGCGAAAGATGTTCATTCTATTAGTATGCCATCCTTTATGCTGAAGACTCTAGATAGGTCGTTAGAAACATATCTTAGGGCAAAGATCCCTGGAGATCGCCTGTCTCGGCAACAGCATTCATATATTGGGTTGCCCAAAAAGTAATTGCGGATTTTTCATATAGTCGGCGTTGACAAATTTTTTCACAGCTTGTGACTCTGTAATTGCATTCTTTCTTCTGTCAGTTATCAGCTGTCACTTTTAGCTTGCTTTAGAAAAAAAGTGTAAAAAAAAGTATATTTGATTAAAGTTCATTCTAAGTTTTATTAAAAATGCATTTACTTTCTTTTAAAAAATCCGCAATTACTTTTTGGGCAACCCAATAGTAAGGGCGAGTCCACTGAAACTGCCCTTTTCCGACCTTATCGGCTACACAGAGCGATCTCTCGCTGTCAAGGAATATACAATGGTAGCATTTCATGACATTGAAGACAGAAATCCTCTGACCTTCATTGCCAAATCGTCTGCTCTTGCATTCCCCCTTACTCCGCAATGGCCTGGCACCTAAACGAAGCGGATCGTGCCATCCTCAGAGAAGGCGTTAATCTCTTTACATTCCAAGACTGTTCTTGACCTTACCGTCTTGGTTGTTATTGCCCTGAAGGCTAGTTTACTGTCCGTAATGAAGGTCACACTCGATGTGACCAGGGGCAACTTCTCACATATCAATGAGTGCAGCCCGATTCAAGTCTTAAGATCAATGGTAAGGGGACTCCTTTTTATAGCCGAGTCCGAACGGCGTGCTGCAGTGCGACACCTTTTTGGAGAGAAGTTCTGCATGGCATAGTACCTCACAAATGTTGCCAGTATTAGGAGGGGAAAACCACCGCTGAAAATTTTTCTCTGATGGTCTCGCCAGGATTCGAACCCAGGAATTCAGTGTCATAGGCGGACATGCTAACCTCTGTGCTACGGTGGCCTCCAACTTAAGTTGTGATTACCAAATGCAAACTTCCAAAGATTCTTCCCTTAGTATTGTAAGTGTTGCAGATAACATTTCGCGATATGTTCGATCCTCGTTTTATATTTTCTTTTGTTGACTGGTCTTCAATGTCTTCGTTGTGCCTTCTAGCTAAAGCATTGAAATATTTTTGCGTTAAATGTAGATTTTATTTCATTCGCCTTTTTTTGTTTCTGCCTGCCACTCAGATGTGGTTTTTATCAAGGACTCCTGCACTCCCCCTCTGCCACAAGTTCTGGCCACTCTAGGCCTGGATAACGACCGGGTGGGCTATATTTGCTCAAGCCCTTCGTACGTCTTGCCACCATTAGAGTCGCTGTTACTTTTTGATTCCTGTTTTTATGGTTTGTTAGTGTTGTCACTCTTGTAAGTCTGTGCCCACAAGTGCTTATGTTGTCCTGGTCCTGGAACAAGTGGATATGTAAGGTAAATACCACAGTGTGTTGTTGTCTGCGCATACATATGTGTGGGAGTGTGTCATTGATGGGGGATCTATGGGAGGGAGTGTGTGTGTGTGTGTGTGTGTGTGCGTGGTCGCTTTTGGTCTATTTGTTTAAGTGCTTTTCTGTATTTCCGTCTTTTGTTGTCTGATGAAAAGTTATTGCGAAATTGCATGTCCTGCCAACACAGGCCATGTTTCACTCACTCTGAGTGTCGGATGCCCCCCACCCCCCCTCTACTGTTGCCATAAAGGAGGTGTCATATTTTATTTGTCTTTTAGGATATCTGCACATACCACAATTTCCGTTCGGTCGTTGTTTATGTCAGTCATACAGTCAGTCAGCCAGTCGTCGTAGTATGTGGCCACATTCTTCAGGAGGAGGATTAAGTCGGTGCAAACTGAAGTTATTTCTATTGTTTCGTTTTGTGGCACAATGATCACAAACAAAAAAACACACCGAATCAAATGGCAAATAAACAGACTGTTGTGCATCCTTTGCTAGTCCTCCCCATCCATATGTCCGTCCATCTATCCATGGACAATTGCAGTTGAATTTAAAATTGTTCTTTCCAAATTTACTGAGAAGATTTACGAGCTGATGCATTGTCATTTGGTTTTTCCCTTAATCTGGACTACTTTAAAGTGTGACAGCAAGAAGAAGGACATTTTGAATGTTATATCCACAATATGCAATTCGGATACACATAAATATTGCTATGAAAATAATTGTTTTTAGAAGCCTATTAGTATTTCCAAGATTGGTATTTAATTGTCTATTATAAAGATTCGGTCTACCTTTCTTAATTGAATATCAAATTAGAAAGTTGTACGATTTCGTTGCATTGCAAAGAGGCAAGTGATATGAGAAAGGCAAACACCTATGTATACTAGCCCACCATTTATGCTGAGGCCTTTATTATCAAGTATGCAATTTCCTTGCATTGCAAAGAAATACAACTTTTAGATTTTGTGAGCATATAGTGGATGCAATTTGTATCTCGTTTGGCTAAGATTTTGAATGATGAATTCTATTATAACTCCCAATATATAAGCAAATCATGGTCCCAATAAATCTCTTACTGAATATAAAGCCTATAGAAAGTCATCAACTGATTTGATCTGTTAAGCATTTACAGATCGCAAGGTCATCCCGCAAACAAAATTAGGACCATGATTTGCTAGCCTGCACATAAAATGTCCGAATGTTGTACAGATAAGGTATATAATAATACTCACTGTCGGATGTATTGGAAAAGTACAAAGACGACAACACAGCCTAATAAAAAGCTGTTATGGTGGAGGACATGATTTGAGCTGTACACTCAAAATTTACTAAATGGATGAGATGTTAGCAACAAGCCGCAAAAACCAAATAGTTTATGTCAGTTTTATCCGTGTCCATGCCCGACCGAATACACGGATGAATATACCAATCGTCCAAGGAAACTTCAATGCCAAATTTGGGGCACCCGTAGCCTTGTCGGCCATTAAAGCTGAATACTTGGAGAGAACATCAGAAAAAATTTTTTTGTGTGTTGTTTTGTTTTGCTATTATTTTTTTTTTTGATTGAGAATAGATTCTGCTACAATAAAAACCAAAACAAATTTTTTCTTATTTTTGTTTTGTTTTTTGGTTGCTAGCAACAACTCGAAATATTGATCTACGATTCTTTAAGGTCTATACGTTCTTGATCGTCTTGGTATTCTAATTCGATCTAGCCTGTTCTTGCGTCTGCTTGCCGAAATCGCGATAGAGGTCGAGCGAATAAGGTAAGGTTGAAAAGAGGGTGCAGACATTAATCCGCCCCATATCACTATGGACATACATCTAAGCCAGTAATCGGCTTGTTGTGCGCTCTAAAAACTAAAAAGTAACCTCGAAAAAGAAAATGTTAACTTAGGAATTCGGTGTCTTGTATCGTGCCCCCACCTAAGTACCGCTGTCTGTTAGTCGCGAAAGCCGAAAGCCACATGCCCTACACATGCTATCACTTGCCGCACTGATTTTGCATTAGTGAGCTCGTAGTTCTATGGGTCCCGTTATGGCACCAAAAGCTATATTGACCTCCTTTTTACTTCATTTCATTAATATCCTCGTTCTCTCACGATCCAAATCACAACATAGGGTTTTCGCCGTCCGACAGACTGTTTCGCTATTCCACAGTGTTTGTTTGTCGCCCACGCCCTTAAATCCGGCTGCGTCGACCTGAAAGACTTCGGGTTAACCAAGCTTATTGACGGCAGTTCTCTGGTCTTCACTGCCAAATCGATTGCCATTTCATTTCCCATTACTCCGTTATGGCGAGGCACCTAAACGATGCAGAGTGTCCCATCTTCATAGAAGGCGTTAATCTCCATCTTACACAGCAAGACGGTTTGGGACCCTACCCTCCTGGTTGTAACTGCCTTGTGACTATTTTACTGTCCGTAAAGATGTTCACACTCGACGTCCTCGCGTTAGCACCACACCACCTCACGTACTCCATGATCGCCCGGATCTCCGCCTGCAGCACCGTATTATGGTCAGGCATTTTATAACAGATCTCAGTCCCTGAGTAGACCCCCAGGCCCACTCTGTCCCTTAGCTTTGATCCATCCGTATAACATTATAACTAGGGTTCCGTCAGTCCAATACTGTGCAGTGTCGTCTCAGGTATGCGATCGGTAACCTCTTCCTTTCCTTCCAGGTTTCCTATCGCGCCTCGATTATACCGCTATGGTATGAGATGTTGCAATCCTCAATCTATCCTCCCATCGCCTTAAGTCTCATGGCCGCAGTGGCTGCCTCACATTTAATCTGTATGTCAATGGGTCGGATATCTATTGTAGAATAGTTTCCAGTGACCTGGTGGGCGTGGACCTCATCGTTCCGCCTAAGCCAAGATAACATGTTCTCCGAAGCTGTTGTACGGTCCTTATATTGCATTTTTTTCTTCATAGCAGTCCACCAAACTACTGAGGCGTAAGTAAGTATTGGTCTAATCACGCTTCTATAGAGACAGTGGACTATCCTCGGAATCATGCCCCATTTGTACATAGTGCCCAACATCTGTGAGTTTTCTCAGTACGCTCCTGAATGTGACACTTCCAATTCAGTTTCCTATCCAAGATCACTTTTAAGTATTTGACCTTGTCAGATATCGAAATCGTTTTATTGAGGAAACATGGTGCGTCAAATTGGCTCACCTTCGTCTTCCTCGTGAACAGGCAAATTTCAGTCTTCTCTGGGTTAACATGGAGATCCCTGAGTCTAGTAAAGTCTTATGACATATGCAAGACACTTTCGGAAACCCAGGCAATGAAGGGGATGCTCAACTATAATTCTCTGTCTTCTCCTTGAAACGGAGAAATGAGTACTGACTCAACTATAAGTACTACGAATAACAGGGTGTAAACTGTAAGCCGGTCAGACGGACGGACATAGTTCACGATGGTACCGATGAGATAATGAAACCCAATTATCGAAACGCGTCCACCAGTGGGGTGACATGTGTCCTGCCTTGTCTGAGGAACTGGCAATTTCTTTTCTTCAAGACTCAATTATCAATCTTTCCTTTAGATGTTGCATTTCCTTAGTCATTAAGCTCGACTTGAAAGACAATGAACAACACATATAAATATATATCAACTCTTAAATTTTCGCACAAAAGAAATTTTCACCAGAAAGTTGAAAACGGTAGCTTCCTGTATAATGCTTATTCTTTCATAAAAACACATATTTCACATTTTCCAGACACATTCGTTTGAAGCTGCTTGACTTCTACTTCGGCGGGTCATACTAAGTGCAAAATAAGTTCATCGAAAAGCATTGGTGAGCATCGGGGTGTGAATGATTTGTCCCGCACCCAACCATTATTGCACTTACGATTACTTCCGTTAGCCTTGCCGTTTGAAATGGAATGGAAATTTGTGCAAATATTTATTTCCACCAGAATGATTCCGAAGAAATAGAATTAAGATAAACCATTGCTGTGATATTTCTTTCCCTCTCCATCGTTTCCTTTGTATGTAGTAGCACTTACCATTTATTTGTTGGTGGTGCAATGTGTGTGGTTATTGGCGTAGGAAGAAATTTGTATTGCGAGGACTAAAGTAAGCTTTTATCATACCCTACACCATATTTGCAGTTGAAATACCTTGAAAGAGATAAGAAAATTGTAAAAATTATATAATATGGAATATCAAAAAGTAGAGAAAAATTCTTAAGAATTCTTAAAGATTTTTATTGTGATTTTATATTTTGTCGGAATAAAATTGACATTTTGATCGTGATTTTGTGTTTATGTGTAACGAGTTTGGCTAAGACTAAAGGCATGGCGCACTACGGCAGCAAGGCTGTCTTTTTCAATATTGAGAAGACTGGAATAAGTAGAAATCCTCATATTGAGACATCAGGCCGTGCAGTGACAGGTGACTTAATACTGCTCAACGAACAGGGGGCGGACAACAAGACAATCACCGCCTCTCTCAATATTGGAAATTCTATTGGGTTGCCCAAAAAGTAATTGCGGATTTTTTAAAAGAAAATAAATGCATTTTTAATAAAACTTAGAATGAACTTTAATCAAATATACTTTTTTTACACTTTTTTTCTAAAGCAAGCTAAAAGTAACAGCTGATAACTGACGGAAGAAAGAATGCAATTACAGAGTCACAAGCTGTGAAAAAATTTGTCAATTTGAAAAATCCGCAATTACTTTTTGGGCAACCCATAGTATAAGCAAAGATTCTAATACTTAAATATCAGGCAGTGCATTGGCGAGAGACCCAATACAGCCTAACAAATAGGGACCCAACGACGGACCCATCAGCGATTTCAAGATTCGGAGGAACATTAGGAAACATTAGGCAGCGCAGCGAACAATGCAGCCTAACGAACAGGGAGCCGACGATGGTACCATCACCTACTCCAAGAAGCCCATTTTGCTTACGATTTGGAAGACTAAGACCAATAAAGCATAACGAGCAGGGATCTAATGATGGAACCATTACCGATTTTTGAAGATTCGGAAGACTAGGATTGGCAAATGACCAAATACGATGACATCCGGCAGTACAGTGACACAGGAAAGTCAATGCAGTTTAATGAACAAGGAGCACACGATGAGATACTCCCAAGATACCCATCTACTGGAGGGCCAATGATTGTGGCAATCCAGATAAACCTCCAACGAAACGAAACTGCAACTCACGCTCTGATGGTGAAAACCAATGGGGACATGATTCATATTGCCTCAATTCAGGAGCTATGGACGACCCGGAACAACGTTTCTGAACAAAACCATATCAACTACCAATTATTATTGGGTTGCCCAAAAAGTAATTGCGGATTTTTCATATAGTCGGCGTTGACAAATTTGTTCACAGCTTGTGACTCTGTAATTGCATTCTTTCTTCTGTCAGTTATCAGCTGTTACTTTTAGCTTGCTTTAGAAAAAAGTGTAAAAAAAGTATATTTGATTAAAGTTCATTCTAAGTTTTATTAAAAATGCATTTACTTTCTTTTAAAAAATCCGCAATTACTTTTTGGGCAACCATATGGAAACTCTGGTACTCGTTTGAGGACCTGGGTTATTTGTCATAGAAACTTGAATTATATATTTTCCCCAGAGTTGTGAACGTCGGATGCAACAGTGGTGAGACAGGGAGATGGTGGAGCATACCTGGCATCACTTTATCTGCCTTTCGACTCTCCGACACCGCCACCTACGTCGAAGCTGCAACGGCTGGTGGGGAGAGCAAAACAGACTGGAAACGAGGCACTAATAGGGTGCGATGCGAACTCTTACCACATTTCGTGGGGCAGTACCAACACCAATAAGCGGGGCCAAGCCCTGGCAGAGTTCTTGAATACTAACGGCACTTAATATTGCTAAAACCGCTACCTTTGTTAATAGGACTAGGGAGGAGGTATTAGATGTGACGATATGTTCAGAAAATCTGATCGATGATGTTCAGGATTGGAGGGTCTCCATGGAACACTCTTTCTGTGACCATCGCTACATTAGGTTTAGAATAGCAAGGTCAGCGCTGAATCCGACAACTGGACAAAATTCGGAAGACTACTCAGAAGAAGACTTGGGCAAGATAATGTAGATTGTCCAAGCATAGAAGACATTGACGAAAATGTCAACGACTGCACTGGAGAGGTCTTTCGAAGATAGTTGTCCTCTTCGCGAAAGGAAATCAGCCCAAGAAAAATCCTGGATGACCGAGGAAATTCGCAATATTGGGAAAGAGGCCCGCAGATTTTTTAACAGAGCACGTCGTAAAAAAGCGGAAGTTTATTGGGATGCGGATTACACACGGCTCAAAAAATACAATAAAATAACCAGAGCGGTAAAACTTGACTCCTGGAAGCTATTCTGCGAACAGGTCGATAGTGCTAAAGACACCGCCAAGATAAAAATGTTTCTCTCAAAAACCCATGGCCAAACTGAAACTTTAGTAGAATACATGGGAAAGAGAGCAGAGACAACGGAAGACATGTTGAGGCTTTTGATAAAAGCCCATTTTCCATAGGATACGAATGGACTTCAGGAGACACCGAAACTTTGGAATAATGATGTTGGTCGAAGGTTTATTATTACGAATATATGCTGAAGGAATCCTTGAGGAGCTTCAAACCAATTAAGTCACCTGGACCTAATGGAATATTTCCGGTGTAACTACAGAAAGAGGCAGACTATCTGGCGCCTCATTTGTCCAATATTTTAACAGCGTCTCTAGGACTTGTATATACTCCGAAAGCCTCGTAGAAGGCAAAGGTGGTATTTATACCCAAGCCCAGCAAGGCAAGTTATGCGACACCAAAGGCCTACAGACTTATGAGCCTTACGTCCTTTCTACCCAAAATCATGGAACGTATTGTGGATACCATGATAAAGAGTAGGACATCCAGCAAAATGCTCAAATACAAACAGCATGCTTTTAACAATGTGCGGACCGACACACGGATCCAATTCTGAGACCAGTAACGGCTGGACCCGGTCCTTAGAGACTGGATAAACCATATGCTAAGGAACGGGTGGAAAAATTGTGTGTTCCATGACATAAATATAAGGGAGAAAGTGGCACAGGGCACGCCACAGGGGGGCATTTTATAACCACTCCTATGGATGACCATCATAAATGACCTATTATGGATGCTGACTGAGGAGGGATTTGAGCCCGTCTGCTACTAAGACGATGTAATAATACTTCTAGGGGGTAAGGATCCGACCCAGCTATGCAGCAGGGCCGATAGGGTCTTGCATATGGCATATGGCTGGATTAGTCCCAGAGGTCTCAATGTTAACCCAGAGAAGACTGAAATATGCCTGTTCACGAGGAAGATGAAGGTGGGCCAATTTAACGCACCACGTTTACTCAATAAGACGATTTCGATATCTGACAAGGTCAAATACTTAGGTGTGATCTTGGACAGGAAACTAAATTGGAGGTGTCACATTCAGGAGCGTATTGAGAAGGCTCACAGATGTTGGACACTATGTAGACGGGCCGTAGGCTCAAAATGGGGCCTGAATCAGAGGATATTCCACCAGCTCTACAGGAGCGTGATTAGACCAATACTTATTTACGCCTCAGTAGTTTGGTGGACTGCTATGGAGAAAAAGTGCAACATAAGGACCATACAACAGGTTCAGAGAACATGTTGTCTTGGCATAGGCGGAGTGATGAGTAACACGCCCACTAGGGCATTGGAGACTATTCTAGATATCCGACACATTGACACACAGAGGCAGCCACTGCGGCTATGGGACTTAAGATGATTGGATTAAGGATGGGATCACCTTATACCATCACGGTATAATCGAGTCGAGGATAGAAAACCTGGAAAGAAGGGAAGAGTTTTCCGATAGGATACCTGTGATGAACCTATAGGTCGAGTGCGAGGCAGTGCCGCCAGCGGCACAGTCTTAGATTGACGGCATCCTAGTATTGCCATTTAGAAGACCATGTTACACGGATGCATCAAAGCTAGAGGACAGATTGGGCCTGGGGGTCTACATTGGGAACCCTGGGACTGAGATCTGTTTTAGACTGTCTGGCCATAATACGGTCCTGCAGGCGGAAATTTGGGCGATCACGGAATGTATGAGGTGGTGTGGTGCTAACGCGAGGACGTCGAGTGTGAACATCTATAGGGAAAGTAAAATGGCCATAAGGGCAATAACAACCATGAAGGTAAGTTCACGAACAGTTTTGCAGTGTAAGAAGGAGATTAACGCCTGATCTGAGGATGGCAAAATCCGCATAGTTTGGGTGCCGAGCCATAACGGAGTAAGGTGAAATGAAAGGGCAGACGATTTGGCGGTGAAGGCAAGAGCACTGCCATCAATAAACTGAGTTAACCCGTAGTCTTTAGGTCGACGCAGTCCGAGTTAAGGGCTTGGGGGACAAAAGCGCATGTAACCCTGTGGAACAGCGAAACGGTTGGTAGGACGGCGAAAATCCTATGGGGGATCCAGATAGTGAGAAGAAAACAAACGAGAGATCGGTTTATATGGGAGCTATTGCAGGTTCTTGACCGATTTGAATCTTACTCGGCACAGTAGTTGGAAGTCATAACAGAACACCTTCTGGAATATTTCAACTTCCACGGGCTCAAGAAGTCAAATCAGGAGTTCGGTTTATATGGGTACTATATCCAAATCTGAACCGATATGATCCATTTGCAATTCCCATCGACCAACGTCAATGTTAAGTATCTGTGCAAAATTGCAAGCGGCTGACTTTACGCGTTAGGCCCCTATCGTGACGGACGGACAGAAGGACATGACTAATTCGAATCAGAATTTCGAGACGATCAAGAATATATATACTTTATGGGGTCCTAGATCAATATTTCGAGGTGTTAGAAAAGGAATGACTAGATTAGTATACCCCCATCTTATGGTGGTGGGTATAAAAAATTAGTCTTTTTTCATTTACCCTCTCTGCCAATTGTAGGAGACACAAGATACGAGGTCCGAGGTCTCAGTCTCCTGCAGTCTGCCAGAGTTTGGCGATGTTGTCGATATTTACTATGGAAAGGAAAGCCGTAGGACACAACTCCTTCAGATTTGGTGAGTGATATTTTAGAACCACGAATCAGCCTTTAACCACATTATTCGATTAGTGTTGATCTTAACTCCCCCTAGCACCACTTTGTGCCACGCCAATTTTGTATTTAAAATTTTCTAAATGCTTTAAGCTACAATGCCATAATGATGAGAATGGGAAGAAAGAATTGGAATACGATGTGGAAAAATAATCGCTGTCGCTGAATTTAAAATGCAATAAATCTCTTCTTTGAAAGCACATTTGCCGTTTGTCTACATCCGTTTGGCACTATTTTTGTGTAATTCTACATGGCAGGCGCTCCCATTTTCCATGCTTCTGATCCCTCAGCCGCAGTCAGTTCTACTACCATGACTACCATGGTTGTTTATTTCGGTGTTGCAGCAGCAACGAGCGCGAATGCTACTGCCGTCTCATAGCTGTGGCAAGAAGAAAAAAGTGTGCCTTAACACAGATTTACTTCCGGTATTCAAATAAAAATAACATCAAAGCAACTTGGGCTGGCTATGGATGTGTTATGCCAAACCACTGCCTAGACCAGCCACAGATTCCAAAGAAGCACAACCCTTCTCCTATTTTTTTTTTATCTGCACGAATGTGTTTCTTAGCCTACACAGATTTGCAGTGCAGGCATGAGTTGCGTTACTGAGCTGCTGCAAAGTTTATTGGACACAAATATGCAAATGATAGCTGAAAAGCCCTCAAAATAGAGAAAGGAGACTCCTATATATTTTTGTAGTTTGAGACATAAATTTTGCAATTGGGGTTAGGTAAGTGTTTGATGTAATAGTAACAAAAGCCAAATTGGAACATTTCACAAAAAAAAAGATAAACCCCTTTTTCTCTTAGTAGAGGAAGGAAAGTGTGAAAAACATTGTTGGGTAAGATTGCATAATCCCTTGATTGGCCAATGTCACAACGTTTGCTTAAAAACTATCTCTGGTGTTAGGAGCATAGTAGAATTAGAACATCTGAAGAAACTGAGTCAAAAACACGCTCGAAGTCGATGGATAAAAGGTATAGATGTGTATTAAGTTCTGCAGACTGTTCAATGATGGAGTTGATGTGGTCGGCCCTAGAACTCCTGGCCGAAAACCTGCCTGTTCCTTCCTCAAAATGCTGTCAAGTGCAGGCGTAATACGCTGAAGCAGAAGGCTTGGTATTACCTTATTTATTGTGTTATCCCTCTCCAGTTTTTGTACTGGGTGAGATCACCATTCTTTGGGATCGTGAACATGATTCCCTTCTTTCATTCTGAGGGAATGACATTTGTATCCCAGGCCCCCACCGATGATTTGGGTGATTTATTGGGCAATGGGGTGTGCTCTATACCGCAACGTTTCGGCGGGTACGTTGCCAGGACCGACTGATTTACTGTGATTGAGTAAAACCGAAATGGCGTCAATTTCTTCGCTGGTTGATGGGGCTGTTGGTATATCCCTGCGTGGTTTTCTGGGTACTGGGGGAATAAGAGGGTCGGAGCTTACGTCCCTATTTGTTGGTCCTTCGCAGCTGAAAAATCAGCGCCATCGTTCAAATAGCTGTTCGGACATTGAGGACAGAGTCGGCCTGGGGGTCTAAACTGAGAACCCAGGGACTGAAATCTGTTTTGAGACTACCTGGCCATAATATGGTCCTGCAGGCGGAGATCCGGGTGATCACGGAATGCGTGGGGTGGTGTGGCGCTAACTCGAGGACGTCGAGTGTTTTGGTCCTTCGGAGCTGAAAAATCCGCGCCATCGTTCGAATTGCTGTTCGGACATTCTTAAATCTGATCAGTCCACATCTTTTATTATTGTCGTTGGCCTTATATTGTTGCCGCTCATGTATCCACACATGTTTTCAATATGAGGTGCCATGTCGGCTTGCTCTGCTAGCATATTAAATTATATTCGCTTATCTCTGAAAACTAAGCGTTTGACCAGCGAGGCGGAGGGGTTTATGAAAGAGGTTGAACTTTGTGCTTTTTTTCACAAAAAACAAATGGAGTTGGCGCGCTGGACCAGTAACCCGCTGGCGGATGTATAAGAGAAGTACAAGGCAGATATAACCGCCTTACAAGAAGTGCGATGGACTAGGAATGGCGTCACTACAACACCAAACGGTGACGAACGAGGCTGCGGATTTGTGGTTATTCGGAGACCGAAAAACCTCCAGCTTTACTCCGGTGGATGAGAGGCTAGCCACAAACCGCATAAAAGACAAATTCTCCAACAACAGCCTTATTTGCGCCCATGCTCCGACGGAAGACAAGGAAGAGCAGACCAATGATATTTTCTACGAGCGCCTAGAGAAAAAATAGGACCGCTGCCCCTCCCATGATATAGAAATTGTTCTGGGAGACTTTTCAACAGTCGGAAAGTTTAGCCTCCACGAGATAACGTCCAGTAATGGGTTGAGGCTAATAAATTTCGCCGCGGCAAAAAACAACGCGGTAGTTAGTAGCACCATATTTTAACATAGAAATATTCACAAAGCCACATGGCTGTCACCCGATCAAAACACGAGAAACCAAATTGATCACGTTGTGATAGATGGAATAATGGCGCAGTGGCAAACTATTGCCAACACCATGGAAAATGCCGCGAAATCCGTGCTTGGGTACCGGAAGGAGTGTCGAGATGCTACTGAAGCTAAGAATGCGGCATATAGAGCAACTCTGCAATCAGTAGCAGATGAAGGAGAGCTATCGGGAGAAAAGGAGATTGGAGAAACGTCTATTTCGCAGAAAGAAAAAGGAAATGGGAAGACGTGAGTGCGAGCGAATTGAGATGTACAGGAGTCAGAATGAAGTCCGGAAATTCTTCCAAAGACTTAAGCACCAATCCGATGGCTTTGGTGCAGGCACATCCTCCTGCAGAGACAAAGAAGGAAATCTGGTAACTGGCACAAACAACATGCTGAGGATATGGGAAGAACATTTTACCCAACTGCTAGTGTCCGATGTTGGCGGCGAAGAGGATACTGCAGAACCAATCCCTGATGATGGTATAGAATGTTTACCTCCTAGTCAGAATGAGGTCTAAGTAGCAGTAACCCGACTAAAGAACAACAAGGCAGCAGAAGCCTACGGGTTACCCGCTGAACTATTTAGGACCGGAGGCGACACGCTGATAAGATATATGCATCAGCTTGTCTGCACAATCTGGCTAAGGGAACGCATACCCGATGATTGGAACCTCAGCATAGTATGTCCCGTACACAAGAAAGGATACAAAACGGAATGTGCCAATTACAGAGGAATAGGTCACCCTTCCATCGCACACAAGATATTCTCGAGCGTGCTGTGTAAAAGATTAAAGCCTAAAGTCAATGAGATAATTGGGCCCTATCAATGCGGCTTTAGACCTGCTAAATCCACGCTGGACCACATATTCACATTTGGCCAAATCCTGGAAAAGACCCGAGAAGTATAAATCAACACCGCTTTCCGCTTTCAATACCCCTTTACGTTCAAAGGTATTTTAAGCCATGTCTGAGTTTGGTATCCCAGCAAAATTAATAAGACTCTGACAGTTGCTGATACGCGTACCTCAGTAAGAATAGGAAAGAATATATCCGAACCATTTATTGTAATACTAAACGAGGTTTCAGACAAGGAGACAGCCTATCGTGTGATCTCTTTAATATCTTGCTGAAGAAGATTATACGAGATGCAGATGTGAATAGATATGGCACACTACTCACAAGACAACACAAGCAACTCGCCTATTCAGACGACATCGACATCATAGGTCGGTCACCGGAAGTAATACTGCAGCCTTTGAAAGAATCGAAAGAGAGTCAGTGAAAATGGGTCTGGCATTAAATGGAGATAAGATGAAATGGATGGTTTCAACTCCCAAAAAGCCTTGCACAACCGAGCAGATCAAGAAAATGGAGAAAGTTAGGATCCACAACTTTGAGATAGTATTTGTATCTACCTCGGCACCGCCGTAACCGAAATGAATGACACCAGTTTTGAGATTAAGCGAAGAATAATACTAGTAATCAGATGCTACTTTGGATTAAGTAGGCAGTTTAGAAACAAGGCCATCTCTCGACAGATGAAGATTACACTATACAAGACAATGATACTACCCGTGCTGTTATATGGTTCAGAAGCATGGATACTCGTGAAAGCAGATGAGGCAGTGCTTGGAGTATTTTAGAGAAAGATTCCTCGTAAAATATATGGACCAGTTTGCGATAATGGAGAATATAGGCGTCGTATGAACCACGAGCTGTATGACGTCGATAGAATAGTTAGACGCATCAAAATACAAGGGCAGCTTTGGCTAGGTCATGTTGTCAGAATGGATGAAGAAGCTCCAGCAAAGAAGTCTTTTGAAGGCAAACACACGCAAACTGGGAAGACCAAAAGCCCGATGGAAAGATCAAGTTGTGGGAGACACCTCGAAACTTGGTGTCAGAGATTTTAGAATGAGCGCAGAAGATCGAGTCGCTTGGAACGCTATTCTACGTTCGGCTAGAGGAAGACATATTCTGTCATAGCCAATTAAAGTAAAAAAGTGTATATTTCATCCGATATGGCAGTAAAAACCACAATTTTGGTCACATCTTAATGACACATACTGGGACATCAATCTCTATTTGACGCCCCAGTATGTGTCATTAAAATGGGCACAGGTTTCGATATAACTCCCATATAACCTTTTATCCGATATGGCTTTTTAAAGATGTGGAAATCCAAATCTTTTATCCTATGGTAGGAAAATCTTACAAGGTTCTAAATTGCTATTTCAGTTAGTATCCAAATTAATGTCTGACTAGATTTCGAGCTAAGTTCCACATATAAAAAGTACAACATGCACTAGGTGGTGTAGGGCAGTATATAGTCGGCACCGCCCGACTTTTGCCCGACTCTAAGAGATACCGGTCAAAGAACTTCACAAATGTTATCCATGGTGGAGGGTATATAAGAATCGGTCTGGAAAAACTTGGCATTATTTTGCTTGTTATAAATAAAAATTGTTGTTGTTAAATTTGTTTTTGAAGACAATTTAGAAAAATTTTGTTGTATTTATTTCATAGGAAAAATTACCTTTCAGATTTTACTTCAGAATTAGCACTCATGTGTACACTATTATTGGCTTACAAACTGCTTATATTGAGTGAGTTGTCTTATTTAATGATAAATATCACCCACAGTCTTAATGAGATTAATTTCTTCCCAAATACTTCATGGCTTTCCATATAATGATTGTTTTATTATATCAACAGAAAACAAAACAAAAAAATCGTTCGTACAATTTCTATAATTAATTTTTCACCATGTCAAACATTTCTCTTTGCCCCTTAGCAGATTAATAAATTTTGCTTTCGTCACTTGATGAACAAATAACGATTTTTGGATCTTTTAAAACGAAATACAATAGAGAGAGAGAGAGAAACATGTCACATCATATATCATTTCTTATTCAGATAATCATTAACAAAAGCATATTACTTTCAACTTCCTGACGCTTCTACAGCCAAACATATACCATGGCACAAACAATACTAACTCCTCTTAATGCGGTTGCAAAAGATTATCTTCTTGTAAAAAAAAGGGAAGGAGAAGCGGAATGGGAAATGGCGCAAAAGAAAAACACAGAAGAATTTTCTTATTTTTGTCTCTTTTATATGTATGTGTGTCCAGCACTATGGCTCCATCAAATAAAGGGGAGTATACATGCATACACACACACACACACACACACACACACAAACACTATCCTATACTCGTATTTCTGGAGAATAGGAAACGGATGCGAAGGGAAAATGAATTGCAGTTCAATAATGGCAAAAACCAATAATGGGCAAAAAACTAACTTAGTCATCTTTTAATCTGCACCATTCAATTGTGTAAGCAAACAAAGACTGCAGTATGTAGTTTTGACCCTTGGCCCCGCTTAACTTTAAGCCGGATAAAAGTATATTCTATTGCATATTACTCAGAATACTTGGGTAGTTGGGTTGAGTTTAATGATGTCATACATATATCAACAAGAAGTTTGAAGTTGAATAATTGATATTTCAGGGAGCTCTTAAAGTCAACAATATTTGGGATTTTATTTTAGAGTTAGAGTGTACAGCAGGAAGTAAAATTTTCATTGCATTTGATATACCCACCACCATAGGATGGGGGTCACCTTGTCATGTCCTTGGTAAACTCTCGAAATATTGTTCTGAGTCTCAAATAAAGCCATAAAGTATATATGTTCTTTATCATCTTGACATTCGGTGTAGCCATAAACGTCCATATGTCAGTTCGTCCATCAGTCTGTCCATCTATCGAACAACCACAGCCAGCCGCTTTAAATTTTGAACAAATACTTCTATTTTATATAGGTCTGTTGGTTAAAATCTCAACCGACCTTCATCAACAAGGGTCAAATCGCTTTATACCATATAAAACGATCTAACGAGTTGATTGGTTGTGAACCAATTTAGGCCATACTGTGTATAGTTGTTAAAAGTTAGAACAAAACACTTTAAGTTAAATTTCAGCCAAATCAGATAATAATTGCGCCCTCTAGCGGCTCAAGAAGTCAACATTCGAAGTCGGTTTATATGGGAGCTACATCAGACTATGAACCGATTTGAACTACACTCAGTACATTTGTTGATGGTCAAACAAAAATACTTCGTGCAAAATTAAAAAAAAAAATCGGATAATATGGGCGCCCTCTATCGGCTCAAGAAGTCAAGATCCGATATATGGGAGCTATATCAGGTTATGAACCTCTTCGGACCATACTTGGCACACTTGTTGATGGTCAAACCACAACACTACTCTTGCAATATTCCAGCCAAATCGTATAATAACTGCGCCCTCTAGCGGCTCAAGAAATCAGAGATCGGTTTATATGGGAGGTATATCAGTTAATGAACCGACATAAACCATACTTTGTGCAGTTGTAAGAAGTAAGAAAAAAAAAACAGTTCATGTAAAATTTCAACCAAATCAGATATTAATTGCGCCCTCTAGCGGCTCAAGAAATCAAAATCCGAAATCGGTATATATGGGAGCTATATAAGGTTATAAACCGATGGAAGTCATACTTATCACTGTAATTGATGGTCAAACCAAAACACTTCATGCTAAATTTCAGCCAAATCTGATAATATTTGCTCCCTCTAGCGGCTCACGAAATCAAGATTCGAGATCTGTTTATATGGGAGCAATATCAGCTTAGGAAACGACTTGAACCATACTTTGTGCAGTTGTAAGAAGTAAGAAAAAAACACTTCGTGCAAAATTTCAATCAAATCAAATAATAATTGCGCCCTCTAGCGGCTCAAGAAGTCAAGAACCAAAATCGGTTTATATGGGAGCTATATCAGGTTATGAACCGATTTGAACTATACTCTGTACATTTGTTGATGGTTCATGTTGATATTTCAGCCTAATCAGATAACAATTGCGCCCTCTAGAGGCTCAAGAAATTAAGTTCGGATTATATGGCAGCTATACCGAAATATAGATCGATTTGGCCCATTTACAATCCCAACAGACCTGCGCTACAAAGAAGTATTTGTAAAAAATTTCAAGCACCTAGCTTTACTCATTTGAAAGTTATGGTGCTTTCGACAGACGGACGGACTTAGCTAAATCTACTAAGGATTTCAACTGACTTTACTTTAATAGGCGTAAAATAACGTTCCAAGCGTTCCATTTTATAATCTCTGACATCCATATCCTCAGCATGTTAACTGCGTCAGTTACCAGATTTCCTTCTTTGTCTCTGCAGGAGGATGTGCCTGCGCCAAAGTCATCGGTTTGAGGTTTAATTCTTTGGTAGAAATTCCGGACTTCATTCTGACTTCTATACATCTCAATTCGCTCACACTCACATCTTTCCATTTCCTTTTTCTTTGTGCAGAATAGACGTTTCTCCTCTCTCCTTTTCTCCCTATACCTCTTCTTCATCTAACGCGTTGCTACTGATTACAGGATTGCTTTATATGCCGCATTCTTGGCTTCAGTAGCATCTCGATACTCTTGGTCGCATCATGGGTTTCTTGGGGAAGGCTCCCGGTATCCAAGTACGGATTTCGCGGCATTTTTCATGGAGTGGGCAATGATTTGCCACTGCTCCACTATATCTTCGGAACAAGGAGTACTTTCATCTAGCAGTTGGGTCAGTCGAGTGAAGTATGCCGTTGGTTAGGTTAGGTTAGGTTAAAAAAGAAAGGTCTGGTACAGTGTCCGCATCTAAATGCCGGTGTCTGTTAGCCGCGAAATCCGAGCAATAACATAGGAAATGCTCCAACATCACATGCCGTTCCGATTTTGCATAAGTGAGCTCGTAGTCCGTCTTATGCAAAATAGGTGAGGCAAAAACTTAGTATGGTCTTAGTATGGGTAATCTCTTCACAGTATTCTCCACTGAAGTAAATCAATTGTGTAAAAAAATCCACCAGCAATATGACACTTTTGGTTTGCGTCCTAACTTTCTGTTTTCTAGGTTTGTGCGTCATTTGCTCCTTCATCACTGGTTTCCTTTCATGATTTTGCTGTGTGTCATGCCAAACTACAGTATAGTCGTATCATCAGCGAACCCATTGATAAGACCTTAACAAAGGGTTTGGATGAAAGCAAAAAAAATTCTGCATTTCATCTACTGTCAGGAGTAAATTTTTCACCCTCCCTCATATCATGGTGGTGTACTAATTTCGTCATTTCGTTTGTAACACATCGAATTATTTCTTTAAGATCCAACACAATTTTGGACAAATATGTTCTATCGGTCAATGTTTTGATATAGCTGCCTTATCATTGAGCTTAAAATTGAATCTGACAGCACTCATTGATTTGTGAGAAGTTTGGCCCAGTTCCTTGACGGGCAAATTTGCATTTCGCCATACAAAACCATCTCGGATCTTGATTTCTTGAGGCTCTAGAGGTATTTTGTTTTGCCTTCTAACAACTTTATAAAGCATGGTTCAATAAACCGATCTCCCAATTTGACCTTTTGAGCCACTATATGGCTCAATTCTTTTCCGATATGGTTGAGATTTTGCACAGTGACCTTTTTCATGACATTCAATATACGTGCCAAATACGGTATGAATCGGTCCATAACCTAATATAGCTGCTGATCTCCGGTCTTGACTTCTTGAGCCCCTAAGAAGCGTAATTATAATCCGAATTGGTTGAAGTTTTTCATAAGGCGTTTTGTATGTTTAACAATTGTACCAATCATGGTCCAAATCGGTCAGTAACCTGATATAGCTGTCATATAAACCGATCTCCCGATTTGAGTTTGGAGCCTCTATTATGTATGAAGTTACTATCCGACTTGGTTGAAATTACAAATGCGGTATTTTTGTATAATTTTTAATAGAAATGGGTCGATAACTTGATAAAGCTTCTATATACAGGGGTTTTTTTTCAGAAAAGCTACAAAAGTAGGCCGAAAGGGACAGCATACGACGCAATATTTTTGCCGCTCTTTTGACATTTATCGTCAGTAAGGTTTGCACATTTCATGATGGTAAGTATCCTAGCCAACATCGAGTCGAAATTATTAAAATTTTCTACCTAAAATCAGAGTCAGTGGCCTCAACGTTAAGAACTTCATCGATGAAGTTAATTTTTGGCTGAATGGCTTCGCCAATAAGCATAATATGCGTTTTTGACAGCAATCCACACGTACTCCATTAGTCATTATTGCATTCCGAAAAAATTACCGTTTGGTGCGGTTTATGGGCCGGCGTCGTCATTGGGCCGTACTTCTTGCGTGATGATCAAGACCGACACCTTGCTGTGAATGGGAAACGTTCAATGATAACAGTATAATTATGGAGCCAATTGGATAATATGGACTTGGAGGGCATGTGGTTTCAACAGGACGGCACCACATAGCGAATGTCACAATCAATTTATTGGAAACTAAGTTTGGAGAACGTGTTATCTCACGAAATGGTCCAGTCGATTAGCCGCCTTGGTCGTGCGATTTGACTCCGTTTTGGCTATTTCCTAGCAGCACAGGAAATAGTCAACGGTGAAAATAGTCAAATGTCAAGTCTATGGTCTATGCCAACAAGCCAGCGATGATTGATGAACTTCGTAAGAACATCGAACTTGAAACTGCAACAGTATCGAAAATTGGGTTCAGCGTCTGAACTTCGGCAATCGTGATCGTGGTGGCCATGGAAATGGCTTCAAACGTACTTCCATAGATATTTACTACCTTTTCTGTTTTATTTAAAATAAAAAAAACTTTTGTAGCGCTCTTATTGAAAAACCAGATATTTCAAAAAGTTATTCGAAGAACTAGTCAATTGCGAGCCAAGGTGGAGTGTATATAAGATTTGACCCGGTCGAACTTATATCCGGTTCCGTTTATAATACCTCGAAACATTCGCCTTAGACCTCATAATGCATGCATATTCTTGGTAGTTATGACATTTTATTCCGTCTGTCTGTCAAAAGCACGTTAGGTAAGTTTGAAAAGAGGGAACAGATATTAATCTGCCCCATGCCACTCTAGACATACACCAAAGCCAGTAATCGGCTTGCTGTGCGTTCTGGGAAGCCGGGCAACGACATAGTAAATGCTCCAACGTCTCATCATCTTCTCCACATGCCCTACACATGCTATCACTTGCCGCAACGATTTTGCCTAAGTGAGCTCGTAGTCCTATGTGTCCTTATATGACCCCAAAAGCCATACTAACTTCCTTTTAGTAATAACATCGTCCACTCACGATCCGGATCACCCCATAAAATTTCCGCCGTCCCACCGACTGTTTCGTTGTTCCACAGCATTATATGCGCGTTTGTCGCCCAAGCCCTTAAATCGGACTGCGTCGACCCGAAAGACTTCGGGTTAAGCAATTTTGTTGACGACAGTTCTCTGTCCTTCACTGCCAAATCGCCCTTTTATTCCCCCTCAGTCCGTTTTGGCGCGGCACCCAAACGATGCGGAATGTGCCACCCTCAGCGAAGGCGTTAATCTCCTTCTTATACTCGAAGACTGTTCGTGACCTTGCTCTCCTGATGGTTATTGCCTCATGGCAATTTTACTGTCGGTAAAGATGTTCACACTCGACGTCCTCGCGTTAGCATCACACCACCTTACGCATTCCGTGATCGTCCGGATCTCTGCCTGCAGGACCGTATTATGGTTAGTTTGTCTAAAACAGATCTCAGTCCCTGGGTTCTCAATGTAAACCTCCAGGCCCACTCTGTCCTCTAGCTTTGATTCATCTGTGTAACATTCAGACGGCAATACTAGGGTTCCGTCAGACTAAGACTGTGCCGCTGGCAGCATTGCCTCGCACTCGAAATCAAGTGTCTTCTCAGGTATCCGAAATCTCTTCCCTTCCTTGCAGGTTTCCTATCGCCATCTCGATTATACCGCGAAGGTTTGAGCTGCTCCCATCCCCAATCCATTTTCAAATCGCCTTAAGTCTCAAAGCCGCAGTGGCTGCCTCATACTTAATCTGTATGTCTATGGGTCGCATATCTAGAATAGTCTCCATTGACGTAGTTGGCGTGGTCCTCATTGCTTCGCCTATGTCAAGATAACATGTTGTATGGTCCTTATGTTCCACTTTTTCTCCATAGCGGTCCATCAAACTACTTATTGGTCTAATCACGCTTCTGTAGAGCCAGTGGGCTATCCTCGAATTCAGGACTCATTTCGAGCCTACGGCCCATCTACAAGTGCCCAACATCTATGAGCCTTCTCAGTACGCTCCTGAATGTGACACTTCCAATCACTCCTAAGTATTTGACCTGGTCAGATAGTTTCGTTGAGGAAACGTGGTGCGTTAATTTGGCCCCTCTTCGTCTTCCTCGTGAACAGGCATATTTCAGTCTTCTCTGGGTTAATATTGAGAACCCTGGTTCTAGCCCAGTCATAAGCCATATGCAATACTCTTTCGACCCTTCGGCATAGCTGGTTC
This sequence comes from Stomoxys calcitrans, assembly GCF_963082655.1. NCBI lineage: Eukaryota > Metazoa > Arthropoda > Insecta > Diptera > Muscidae > Stomoxys > Stomoxys calcitrans. The sequence continues at coordinate 46,737,775 of NC_081554.1, read as the reverse complement.
GAATCCTTACCCCTAAAAAGTATTACAACATCGTCTGCATAGCAGATAGGTTCATATCCCTCCTCAGTCAGCATCCTAATAGGTTATTTACGGTGGTCACCCAAAGGAGTGGGGATAAAATATCCCCCTGTGGCATGCCTTGTGCCAATTTATCCATTATATTTATGTCATGGGATCCGCAATTTATCCACCTGTTCCTTAGCATATGGTTTATCCAGTCTCTAAGGACCCGGTCCACCCGGTTCTGGTTTAATCATTGGATCAGTGTGTCGGTCCACACATTGTCAAGAGCCGCCTCAATGCAAATGCATATCGCCAATGTTTACGATTTGGCATAGAACCGACCTACCCTTGACATAGGCATGCTGTTTGTATTTAAGCAGTTCGCTGGATGCCTTATCATGTTATCCACTATGCGTTCCATAATTTTGAGTGCTTTGGGTGTCGCATAACTTGCCTTGCTGGGCTTGGGTATAAACACCACCCTTGCCTCCTGTCAGGCTTTCAGAGTATATGCAAGTCCTAGGTACGGTGTGGAAATAGTGGCAAGATGAGGCGCCAGATAGTCGGCTTCCGGAAATATGCCATAAGATCCGGGTGACTTAAATGGTTTGAAAACTCCTCAAGGCATCCTTGACCATAAACTCCGTTATGATAAGTCTTCGATCAACCTCTTTATTCCTTAATATTTTAAAAGTCATTCAAAGAGCGTGTCAAATGGGATCCTTAGTGGAGGGTGTATAAGATTCGACCGGGCCGAACTTAACGCGCTTTTACTTGTTTTATATGAAGTTGCAAGCAAAACATTTTTCATAGTTTATGTATCATTCATACTCGCACTGCAAAACTCAAAACTCAAAAAAAAGTCAGAAAATATCATTTTATGAGTAAATCTATTTTAAAAATATCCAATTAAAAAACAAAACAAAACAAATGAATGTATTTATATTCATGTTGTGTGACGGTGAAAACTTTTTCGCTGCCATTAGTTTATGCTCAACTGTTTTTAGAATTGTTTAGCGACATTGATGCCCAGATGTGAATCCTGCCAGTATAAAGAGGATTTTAACAAATAATTGGATATTCAATATACCGACACGTGTTCGGTGCCAGTGAAAAACATTGTATTTCTATTAGTTTATACCCAACTTGCTAAAGAATTTTTTAGCGGCATTAATTCCCAGAAATGAATTCAGTCAGTTTTGAGAGTATTTCAACTATGATGACTGGATACAAGTTTATAACACAGTTGTTGATGGTTAAACCAAGACACTTCGCGCAATATTCCAGCCAAATCGGATTATTATTGCGCCCTCTAGCGGCTCAAGCAGTCAAGATCCAAAATCGGTTTATATGGAAGCTATATCAGGTCATGAACCAATTTAAGCCATACTGGGCACTTCATGCTAATTTTCAGTCATATCGGATAATAATTGCGACCTCTAACGGCTCAAGAAGTAAAGATCCGAAATCGGTTCATATGGGAGCTATATCAGGTTATGAACCAATTTGTACTATACTAAGCACAGTTTTTGGTGGTCAAACCAAAACACTTCGCGCAAAATTTCAGCCAAATCGGATAAGTATCGTGCCCTCTAGCGGCTCAAGAAACCAGTTTCCGAGATCGGTTTATATTGGGAGCAATATCAGGTTATGAACCTACTTAAACTATACTTTGTGCAGTTGATAGAAAAAAACACTTCATGCAAAATGCCAGCCAAATCGGATAACAGTTGCTCCCTCTAGCGGCTCAAGAAATCAAGATCCAAACAGGTTTATTTGGTTTATATCAGGTTATGAACCTATTAGGACCATAATTATCACAGTTGTTAATGGTCAAACCAAATCACTTCGCGTAATGTTCCAGCCAAATCGGATAATAATTGCGCCCTCTATCGGCTGAAGTAGTCAAGAGCCAAAATCGATTTATATGGGAGCTGTATCTGGTTATGAACCAATTTAAGCTTTACTTGGCGCTGCATGCTAATTGTCAGCCAAATCGGATAATAATTGCGCCCTCTAGTCGCGCAAGAAGTCGATCTACGAGATCGGTTTATATGGGAGCTATATCAGGTTATGAACCAATTTGCACTATACTAAGCACAGTTGTTGATGGTCAAACCAAAACACTTCGCGCAAAATTTCAGCCAAATCGGATAAGTATCGTGCCCTCTAGCGGCTCAAGAAACTAGTTTCCGAGATTGGTTTATATGGGAGCAATATCAGGTTATGGACCGACTTGAACAATACTTTGTGCAGTTGTTAGAAAAAAACACTTCATGCAAAATATCAGCCAAATCGGATAATAGTTGCTCCCTCTAGCGGCTTAATAAGTCAAGATCCAAACCGGTTTATTTGGGAGCTATATCGGGTTATGAACCTATTTGGTCCATAATTACAACAGTTGTTGATGGTCAAACCAAAACACTTCGCGTAATACTCCAGCCAAATCGGATAATAATTGCGCCCTCTATCGGCTGAAGTAGTCAAGAGCCAAAATCGATTTATATGGGAGCTGTATCTGGTTATGAACCAATTTAAGCTATACTTGGCGCTGCATGCTAATTTTCAGCCAAATCGGATAATAATTGCGCCCTCTAGTGGCGCAAGAAGTCGATTTACGAGATCGGTTTATATGGGAGCTATATCATGAACCAATTTACACCATACTAAGCACAGTTGATGGTGGTCAAACCAAAACACTTAATCCATATCGCATAATTATTGCGCCATCTAGCGGCGCAAGAAGTCAAGTTCAGAGATCGGTTTAGAGCTATGTAAGGTAGTGAACCGATTTAGACTATACTAAGCACAGTTGTTGATGGTCAAATCAAAACACTTCGCTTTACATTTCAGCGAAATCAGATAAGAATTGCGCCCTCTAGCGGTACAAAAGTCAAGATCAGAAATCGGATTATATGGGAACTATATCAGGTTATGAACCGATTTAAACCATTTCATGCAAATTTTCAGCCAAATCGGATAACAATTGCGCTCTCCAGATGCTCAAGAAATCAAGATCCGATATCGCTTTATATGACAGCCATACAAAAACATGGACCGATTTGGCCCATTTACAATCCCAACAGACCTGCGATAGTAAGGAGTATTTACAAGCACCCAGCTTTACTCCTTCGAAAATTAGAGTGTTTTCGACAGACAGACAGACGGACAGACATGGACTAAATCAACTTAGGATGTCAAGACGGTCAAGAATATATGCTTTGTTGGGTCTCAGATCAATATTTCGATGCGTTACAAATGAAATGACGAAATTAGTATACCCCTATCCTATGGTGGAGGTTATAAAAACGTTATTGTACCCACCACTGAAGGATGGGGGTATATTCATTTTGTCACTCTGTTTGCAACACATCGAAATATCCATTTCGGCCCTATAATGTATGTACACATATTCTTGTTCATCCTAAAAGTCTAAGACGATCTAGCCATGTCCGTCTGTCCGTCAGTCTGTTGCAATCACACTACAGTTTTCAAAAGTAGAGCTATTGAGCTGATACTTTGCACAGATTCTTTTTTTTGTCCATAGGCAGGTTAAGTTCGAAGAAGGGCTATATCAGACTATTCCTTGATATAGTCCCCATAGAGACCAATCTGCCGATTTGGGGTCTTAGGCTTAATAAAGTCACATTTATTGTTCGATTTTGCTGGCACAGATCGGTCCCGATTTGGATATAGCTGCTATATAGGCTGATCTCTTGATTTAATGACTTGGGTCTGTAAAATGCGCATTTATTGTCCGATGTAGTCGAAATTTGGGACAGTGATTTGTGTCAAGCTCTTCGACATATTTTTGCAATTTGGTTAAGATCGCTACGGATATGGATATTGCTGCCATATAGACCGATCTCTCGATTTAAGGTTTTGGGTAATAAAACTCGCGTTTATTGTCCGATGTCACCAAAATTTGGGACAGTGAGTTATGTTAGGCCCCTTGACATCCTTCTGCAATTTGGCTCAGGTCGGTTCAGATTTGGATATAGCTGCTCTATAGACCGATTTAAGGTCTTCGACCCATAAAGTCACATTAATTATCCGATTTCACCGAAATTTTGAACATTGAGTTGTGTTAGGCCCTTCGATATATTTTTTTCAATTTGGCTCAGATCGGTCCAGATTTGGATATATAGCTGCCATATAGACCGATCTCTCGATTTAAAGTTTAAGGTCATAAAACTCGCATTTATTATCTGATGTCGCCGAAATTTGGTACAGTGAGTTATGTTAGGCCCCTTGACATCCTTCCGCAATTTGGCCCAGATCGGTTCAGATTTAGGTACAGCTGCCATATAGGGCGATCTTTCGATTTAAGGTTTTGGGCCCATAAAAGACGCATTTACTGTCGGAGGTAGCCGAAAGTTGGGACAGTGAGTTGTGTTAAGCCCCTCGACATCCATCTGCAATTTGGCCCAGATCGGTTCAGATTTCGGTATAGCTGCCATATAGGCCGATCTCTCGATTTAAGTTTTTGGGCCCATAAAAGACGTATTTATTGTCCGTTTTAATCGAATTTTGCGACGGTGAGTTGAGTTTAGCCCTTCGACATCCTTCTTCAACTTGGCCTAGATCGTTTCAGATTTGGATATAGCAGCCATATAGACCGATATCTCGATATTATGTTTTGGACCCATAAAAGCCGCATTTCGTCGAAATTTGGGACAGTGATTTAGTGACTTGTTGGGTTAAAACTTGGTGTACCGAAGCTCACTGGCCCAGATATCTATTATAAAAAAATGAAAGTTTGAAAGTTTTGTTTGTTCCGAGTAGACTCAAAAACGGCTGAACCGATTTTAATGAAATTTTAACATATGGTACCGATTGCATCATCCCCCTTAAAAGGTGGACCCACCCATTAACCACAATTTTCAAAAACGCCAGATCTCGGGGATGGGTGCTTCGATTTAAGCGAAATTTCGTATGACCAGGTATGGTAGCCCAAAAACACAAAATAAAACTTTGGACTCAAATTACAGTGGGGGACGCCGTATAAAACTTTGGACTCAAATAACCGTGGGGGACGCCCTACCCCAAAACCCACCCAAACGGACACGTCTACCGATTGGGGGAATATGAGTATCAAATGAAATGTATTTAAGAGTAGAGTGTGAACTTGATATGTCTATACGCCCCAAGTGTCGAAAACTTTGAAAGCAAATAACCGTGGGGGACGTCCTACCCCAAAACCCAACCAAATGGACATGTCTACCGATTGGGACAGTATGGTTTTTAAATGAAAGGTATTTAAGAGTGCAAAAGCGATCTTGATATAACAATTCGAACCCAAGTGTCGAAAACTTTGGGGTCAATGTGGGGGACGCCCTACCCCAAAACCCAACCTAACGGATATTTGGAGTTTACGAAACGAAACTTGTATACAAATTTGGGGTCAAGGCCCAGGGGGGCCGCCGCACCCGAAAAGCAATTTCGTAGAATACGAAACTTGTAAAACAAAATGGGGTCATGTCTCAGGGGGTCCGCACCACTCCAAAAACCAACCTCGATCGGGGCAATATGGGACTCAAACGAAAGGTATTTGAGAGTAGAATAGGAACTTGTACGAAAATTTTGGGTCCATTCCCATGCGGGACCAGGTCCAAAGGGGCCGCAAACACTTATGCGTGTGCGAAGCACACCGGGCCAGCTAGTTATATTATATATGGCGATTTTCAACTTCATCTGAAGTGAATAGAGTTGAACTATATAATGTACAAAATAATATAAAAAACCTTCTGGCAATGACTGTAACACATTTGTATCCTAAATGGAGGATGTTGTCTATTAGATTTTGTTCACTACCATATAACGGCTAGAACATGTCGGAGGGAAACAAAATTGGCAAAGCAACTGAACAAACAAACTAAACCTGCCAACAGCAAAGACGAAAGAAAGAACCAAGAAGTACACAAAGCAAAACAAACAATTTACTTAGCAATTTCTAAGGCACTATTGCTTTATACTCTGCAATGCAATTGTTTACAAATTTTGTGCATTTTTTTTTAATATTTCTTAAGCATCTTTTTGCTTTCAGCTGAAAAAGTGCTTCAATGCAATATTCTTTGAATGAGCAGAGTCTTCAGCCGAAATACATTTAATTTCATCACGAAAGCGTATAATTTTTTCTTCTTTAAAACACATCTTGGAAATGAAGTGGAAGAGACGAATGGTAGTACTTAAATGTAGGCCGAATACTCGGTGCAACTCGGTGTAGGCCGAATACTCGGTGGTTTACTAAAATACCGCTTACTGCATAAACTTTTGTAAAAATCAAATGAAAATGTTGGCCAGAAGAACTATAAATCTGAAATCTTATTTAAGTCATCCCGTTAGTCCTGAGGTAAAACAAGTAACAGCGTGCTAAGTTCGGCCGGGCCGAATCGTGTATACCCTCCACCATGGATCGCATCTGTCGAGTTCTTTACGCAGTACCTCTTTTTAGGCAAACAAAGAATAATGAATATGGACGGAGGAGGAGGAGGAGGAGCTATATCAAGTTATAGTCCGATTCTGGGCTCCAGAAGAAAATTCGGGAGATCGGTTTATGTGGGAGCTGTGTCAAGCTAAAGATCGATTCAGACAAAATTGCACACGTATGTTGGAGGCCATGGAAGAAGCCGTTGTATAAAATCTGTGCCAAATCGGATGAGAATTGCGCTCTCTAGAGGCTCAAGAACTCAAGATCCAAGATCGGTTTATATAGCAGCTATATCAGGTTATGTACCGATTTGGACCATACTTCGCACAGTTGTTGGAAGTGATATCAAAACACTATGTGCAAAATTTCATTGAAATCTGATAAGAATTCCGCCTTCTAAAAGCTCAAGAAGTCAATGCCCCAAGATCGGTTAATATGGCAGCTATATCAGGTTATGGACCGATTTGGACCATGCTTCGCACAGCTGTTGGAAGTGATATCAAAACACTATGTGCTACATTTCAGTCAAATTCAATGAGAATTGCGCCCTCTAGAGGCTCAAGAAGTCAATGCCCCAAGATCGGTTTATATGGCAGCTATATCAGGTAATGGACCGATTTTAACCATACTTGGCACAGTTGTTAGAAGTGATATTAAAACACTATGGGCAAAATTACAATCAAATCAAAGCGCCCTCTAGAGGCTCAAGACGTCAATGCCCCAAGATCGGTTAATTTGACAGCGATATCAGATTATGGACCTATTTGGACCACACTTCGCACAGTTGTTGGAAGTGATATCAAAACACTATGTGCAAAATTTCATTCAAATCGGATAAGAATTGCGCCCTCTAGAGGCTCAAGAAGTCAAGACTCAAGATCGGTTAATATGGCAGCTATATCAGGTTATGTACCGATTTGGACCATACTTCGCACAGTTGTTGGAAGTGATATCAAAACACTATGTGCAAAATTTCAGTCAAATCGGATAAGAATTCCGCCTTCTAAAATCTCAAGAAGTCAAGACCCAAAATCGGTTTATATGGCAGCTATATCAAAACATGGACCGATTTGGCCCATTTACAATCCCAACCGACCTACACCAATAAGAAGTATTTGTGCCAAATTTCAAGCGGCTAGCTCTACTCCTTCAAAAGTTAGCTTGATTTCGACAGACAGAGGGACAAACGGACGGACGTACAGACGGACGGACATGGCTAGTTCGACTTAAAATATCACGACGATCAAGAATTTATATACTTTATGGGGTCTTAGACGCGTATTTCGAGGTGTTACAAACATAATGACGAAATTAGTATACCCCCATCCTATGGTGGAGAATATAAAAATGATATGTGCAAAATGTGATGAGAGTCGGAAATGCGATCAATACCTTGATAACGCTAACAGACAGATAAACGGACATTGCTGTTACCTTAATTTGAACCGAGTTTTATTGAAATCATTTTTTTCAGAAATGCTGGGGTAAGAAAGTAAAAATGCAAATTTTACCCATGAACACTCCACTAAGGAACAGGGCAAACTTCTCACATATCAAAGAGTGCAGTCCGATTCAATTAAAGCTCAATGATAAAGGGCCTCCTTTTTATAGCCGAGTTCGAACGGCGTGCCGCAGTGCGACACCTTTTTGGAGAGAAGTTTTATATGGCATAGTACCTCACAAATGTTGCCAGCACAAGGAGGAAAAACCACCGCTGAAAATTTTTTCTGATGGTCTCGCCAGGATTTGAACCCAGGCCCAGGCTTTCAGCGTCATAGGCGGACATGCTAATCTTTACGCAACGGTGGTCTCCTCCTCATCCAGGGGTAAGAAAGTAATATGGGGAAAATTTTATGACAACTGAACAACAAATGCGACTTCTACCTTGATCACAACAGACGGACGGACGGACGGACATTGCTACGTCAAGTGGTTCTAAGGTAATGGGTTTGCTTAGAAATGGGTCTAGATTTTCACCTAGTTTTTGGTTTGGATTGGATCCGCAAACTTGTAATACCATGTAACACTGTATTTGGGAGGTATACAACTCACGAGTATAACTGCATTTAGTTCAGTTGAGCCAAACTTTGCATAAACAAATTTGGTATTTCATTACAAATACATCAAATTCTAAGCCGCGTAAAAAAAATCCAATTTCCAGCAAATATTCGGTTCTGCCTTCGCTTAAAGCCTTAGAAAATCAGCAATATCTTATTCAGGCAGCACAAAAATGCCATCGCACTAAACATCGTTCTAGGTATGGCAAACAAAAACGAAAATTCTACAAAAGGAGATTGATAAAAAAAGGAAAAAAATCTGTTTATAGAAATGCTTTGGTTCGACAAAGTAGCTGTCGCAAAGAGTGGGCAACGTTTTTCTACTAAGATTATCTGAAGGATGCATCTCCAATTTAAGCATTAAGCGATTTAAGCTCAGCTGCTTTCCTTATTTGCAGTTTGTTTTTGTGTTTTCATTTTTTGCATCAACATTGTGTAGGGTTTTTTTTTGCTTTTTAATAAATTGAAAAAGAATTGTTTCTTACTCTGTTCTATTTTGGGCAACAATTTTTCCAAGAAAATTAAGTAACAAAATGTACAGCAAAAGATGAACATAAAAAGGAAGGCAAATCAGTGAATAGATTTGTGGAGTGACTTTAAATATTTTTATTCGAAAATAGGCAAGCTTTAAAAATATGAGTATTAAGGTTTCTTAACTTTTGATCCGTATAATTGCCAAAATAGCTGTATGAACAGTTTATAAATTGTCAAAACCTTAATATGTACCAATGCACTGTGGGAAAGAATCGAAAAATGCTAGTAAACCAGTAAAAAGGCGTTAAGTTCGGCCGGGCCGAACTTTGGATATCCACCACCTCGGGTATATATGTAAACCACCTTTCGTCAAAATTCGGTGAAAAATACATACCTTGTGCACCATAGCAGCTATATCCAAATATGATCCGAATTGGACCAAATAGTAGCTGTATCTAAAAATAAACTGATCTGAACCATAAACGACACGGATGTCGAAAGCCTAACATAAGTTACTGTGAAATTTTTTCAGTGAAATCGGATTATAAATGCGCCTTTTATGGGGCCAGACTTTAAATCGAGATATCGGTCTATATGGCAGCTATATCCAAATCTGTACCGATATGGGCCAAATTGAAGAAAAGTGTCGAGGGGCCTAACACAACTCACTGTCTCAAATTTCAGCAAAATCGGATAATAAATGTGGCTTTTATGGGCCTAAGACCCTAAATCGAAATATTGGTCTATACGGCAGCTATATCCAAATCTTGACCGATTTGGGGCAAGTTGCAGAAAAATGTTGAAGGGCCCAACACAACTCACAGTGCCAAATTTCGGCAAAATCGGATAATAAATGTTGCCTTTATGGGCCTAAGACCTTAAATCAGCGAATCGGTCTATATGGCAGCTATATCCACATCTGGATCGATCTGAGCCAAATTGGAGAAGGATGTCGAAGGGCCTAACACGACTCACTGTCTCAAATTTCAGCAAAATCGGATAATAAATGTGGCTTTTATGGGCCTGAGACCCTAAATCGAAATATCGGTCTATACGGCAGCTATATCCAAATCTTGACCAATTTGGGGCAAGTTGCAGAAAAATGTTGAAGGGCCCAACACAACTCACAGTGCCAAATTTCGGCAAAATCGGATAATAAATGTTGCCTTTATGGGCCTAAGACCCTAAATCAGCGAATCGGTCTATATGGCAGCTATATCCACATCTGGACCGATCTGGGCCAAATTCAAGAAAGGTGTCGAGGGGCATAACACAACTCACTGTGCCAAATTTCGGCAAAATCGGATAATAAATGTGGCTTTTATGGGCCTAAGACCCTAAATCGGCGGATCGGTCAATATGGCAGCTATATCCAAATCTGGACCGATTTGGGGCAAGTTGCAGAAAAATGTCGAAGGGCCTAACACAACTCACTGTCTCAAATTTCACCAAAATCGGATAATAAATGTGGCTTTTATGGGCCTAAGACTATACATCGGCGGTCTATATGGAAGCGATATCCAAATTTGGAGCGATCTTAGCCAAATTGAAGAAGTATGTCGAAGGGCCCAACACAACTCACTGTCTCAAATTTCAGCAAAATCGCATAATAAATGTGGCTTTTATGGGGCTAAGACCCTAAATCGGCGGATCGGTCTATATGGCAGCTATATCCAAATCTGGACCGATCTGGGCCAAATTGACGAAAGATGTCGAAGCATCTAACACAACTGACTGTCCCAAATTTCAGCAAAATCGGATAATAAATATGGCTTTCGTTGGCCTAAGACCCTAAATCGGAGGATTGGTCTATATAGCAGCTATATCCAAATCTGGACTGATCTGAGCCAAATTGACGAACGATGTCGAAGGGCCTAACACAACTCACTGTCTTAAATTTCAGCAAAATCGGATAATAAATGTGGCTTTTATGGGCCTAAGGCCCTAAATCGGGGGATCGGTCTATATGGGAGCTATATCAAGGTATTGTCCGATATAGCCCATCTTCGAACTTAACCAGCTTATGGACAAAAAAAGAATCTGTGCAAAGTTTCAGCTCAATACCTCTATTTGTAAAGACTGAAGCGTGATTTCAACAGACAGACGGACGGATATGGCTACATCGTCTTAGATTTTTACGCTGATCAAGAATATATATACTTTATATGGTCGGAAATGGATATTTCGATGTGTTGCAAACGGAATGACAAAATGCTATGTGCTACCTACAAAATCCTTAATTGCTTTCCATGCCACTAGTATGTCTGGTAAAGTGTACCCACCTAAGTGCCGATTTTTGTTAGAAGCGAAAGCCGGGAAATGACATAGGAAATGATCAAATGTCTCATCATCTTCCTCGCATGCCCTTCACCTGCTATCGCTTGCCTCACCGATTTTACATAAGTGAGCTGGTAGTCCAATGTGTCCCGTCATGATACCGAAAGATATACTGACCTCCTCCTTACTTCCCCATAAAATTTTCGTCGTCATTCCGACCGTTTCTCTGTTCCACAGTGTTACATGTTGGCGTTCGTCGACCACTCCCAAAATTCGGACTGCTTTGCCAGGCGTAAATCTCCTTCTTACACTGCAAGACTGTTCGTGACCTTACCGTCCAGCTTATTATTGCCCTTATAGCAATTTTACTGCCTGTAGAGATGTTCGTCCTTGCGTTAGCACCACACCACCACACGTGGTCCGTGATCGCCCGGATCTCCGCCTGCAGGACCGTATTGTGGTCCGGCAGTCTAAAACAGATCTCAGTCCCCAGACGGCAGTACTAGGGATCCGTCAGGTCAAATCTGTGCCGCTGGCAGCAGTAATACCCTAGTCTTCTCAAGATCTGGATCCCTCCATAGGATTTTCGCCGTCCTAACGACCCTTTCGCTGTTCCACAGGGTTGCATGCGAATTCGTCGCTCGCGCCCTTAACTCGGACTGCGTCGCCCCGAAAGGCTTTGGGTTAACCAAGTTTATTGACGGCAGTCCTTTGGCCTTCAGCGCCAAATCGTCTGCCTTTTCATACCCCCTTACTCCGTTATGGCCCGGCAACCAAACCATGCGGATTGCGCCATCCTCAGAGAAGACGTTAATCTCCTTCTTACACTGCAAGACTGTTCGTGACCTCACCGTCCAGGTTGTTGTTGCCCCTATGGCAATTTTACTGTCGGTAAAGATGTTCTCACTCGACGTCCTCGCGTTAGCACAACACCACCTCACGCATTTCGTGTTCGCCCGGATCTCCGCCTGCAGGACCGTATTATGGTCATGCAGTCTAAAAAAGATCTCAGTCCCTGGGTTCTCAATGTAGACCCACAGGCCCACTCTGTCCTCTAGCTTTGATCCATCCGTGTAAAATGATCTCTCAGATGGTAATACTGGGTTTCCTTCAATCCAAGACAGTGCCTCGCACTCGACCTCAAGGTTAATCTCAGGTATCCGATCGGAAATCTCTTCCCTTCCTTCCAGGTTTCCTATCGTTGCCTCGATTTTACTGCGATGGTATGAGCTGCTCCCATCCTTAGTCCATTCTCCAATCGCCTTAAGTCTCATAGCCGCAGTGGCTGCCTCACACTTAATCTGTATGTCTATGGGTCGGATATATAAAATAGTCTCCAGTGTCCAAGTGGGCACTCACTCTTAATCTGCATGTATATGGGTCGAATATATAGAATAGTCTCCAGTACCCTAGTGGGCGTGGTCCTCATCGCTCCGCCTATGCCAAGACAACATGAACATTTTGGATGGTCCTTATGTTTCACTTTTTCTCTGTAGCAAAAACCAACTAAGGCGTAAGTAAGTATTGGTCTAATCACGCTTCTGTAGAGCCAGTGAACTATTTTCGGATTCAGGCCCCATTTCAAGCCTACGATGCGTCTTTATAGCGCCTAACATCTGTAAGCCTTCTCAGCAAGCTCCTGAATGTGACACTTCCAATTCAGTTTTCTGTCCAAGATCACACCTAAATATTTGATCTTGTCAGGTATCGAATTCGTTTTATTGAGGAAACGTGGTGTGTTAAATTGGTCCACCTTCGTTTTCCACGTGAACAGGCATATTTCAGTCTTCTCTGGGTTAACATTGAGACCTTCGGATCTAGCCCAGTCATGTGCTATATGCAAGACTCTTGCGACCCTTCTGCATAGCTGATTTGATTATAACAACGTCTGCATAGCAGACGGTTTCAAACCCCTCCTCAGTCAGCATTCGTAATAGATCATCTATTGTGGTCACTCATAGGAGAGGCGATTAAATACCACCCGGTGACGTGCCTTGTGCCACTTTCTCCGTTATATTTATGTCATGGGACACACAATTTATCCACCTGTTCCTTACCAACTGGTTTATCCAGTCTCTAAGGACCGTGTCCAGCCGTTACTGGTCTAAGGATTGGATCAGTGTGCCGATCAGCACTTTGTTAATAGCCCCCACGATGTCAATGCATACCACCAGTGCGTACGTTTTGGCATCGAAGGCTTTTTCTATTTTATACACAAACTTGTGCAGGGCAGTCCCCACCGACCTTCCCTTGACATAGGCATGTTGTTTTAATTTCAGCAGTTCCTACTCTTTATCATGGTGTCCACAATACGTTCCATGGCTTTGAATAGAATAGGCGTAAGGCTTATAAGTTTGTAGGCCTTTGGTGTCGCATAACTTGCCTTGCCGGGCTTGGCTATCATGTGCAAAATTTCAAGGTCCTAGGTGGTTCGGGCGCATGTTGTTGACGGCGCATTGTTCGAGCAATCAAATCTTCATTTGTGATCCGATTTCGAAAAGTTTTGTTTGCTTGATAGTGTTCAAAAATCGCTAGAAAAAAGTTAGCTTGAGGTATATAATTTTTATTTTGTGAAATTTTGCCTGAGACTGGCTTCGTATTTTGCGTTTTACGAAGATTTTTGTGGCCCGATTTTCATTTTGATGCATAATTTGTATTGGTTACAAAATGTTCAATGACTTTGCTGCAGTTCAGACCAATTCAGACAATATTTAACACATATGTATAAGGTCGGATATGAATTGCGCTCTCTAGAGGCTTAAAAAGTATAATCAGAAGATCGTTTTATATGGGAGCTTTATCAAGTTATGATCTAAATTGGATTATACTTAAAACAATTTTTGGAAGTTCGAACAAAATACTTCGTGCTAAATTTCAGCCAAATGGGATAGTAATTGCGCCATCGAGCAGCTCCAGAAGTCAAGATCAGAAATCGGTTTAGGTAGAGACTTGCAAAGTTGTTGCAAGTCCCTACAAACTACTTCGTACAAAATTTCAGCCAAATCGAATAAGAATTTCGGCCTCTAGCGGCTCAAAAAATCAATATCGAAAATCGGTTTATAGGGGAGTTATATCAGGTTATGAACCGATTTGGATCTTTCTTGAGCCCTTACAGCAGCAATTTTTGTACGAATTAACTGAAATTTTGCAGGTCGTGTTTTGTTATGACTTTTAACAACTGTGCCAAGTATGTTCCAAAACGGTTTATAACGTGTTATAGCTTCCATGTAAACCGATCTCTTGATCATCGTTGTTCGGTTCCTAGAAGCTTTAATTTTTGTTCAAATTTTTGCAGAATCCATGGTTGTGGGTTTCTAAGATTCGGCCCGGCTGAACTTAGCACGCTTTTTCTTGTTACTATTCGCCTTGGTCCTTTTTGGCTGACTGACTGCTGTGCCGTTTCCGAATCTTGACGTGTAGCATTTGGGGTAGTCAGTGCAGTGAATCTGTGAGCCCAATAAAGGGAGCCTCTCTCCTAACCGGTGAGAGTTTAAGGCTCAATCGGACCAAGCTTCCTAATAAATCTGAGAGCAGTGCGCCCTTTATTAATAAAAACCCTCAACGAGCGTATGGCTTGCCGGTTTGGTTAGGCAACTTATAGGTAGGCGAAGATAAAATAGGTTAGGCCTTGTCCCCAAGGCTGGAACCAGGGGTCTTAGTTAAATGCCCCTACATATGAGCCATTTGTCGGCTAGTGGAGCCTGACACAGCTGCTCGAGGTCTTATTAACAGACAACATGCTACGACCTGATGCCACCACCGCAGCTGTCGTGACTTTGAAGTTCATTCTAAGGCTACTCTCGGTTTCTAGATCTTTCGGTCCACTGGAAGCAGCCGCATGTCATCAACCGCCTAACATTATCGTTGCTATCCATGAGTAACTTAAATTTTATTTTGAAAAATTATTACCTATTACGAGTTATAATCCCATTCTTTCAACCACCGACCGGAAGATTGGTAGATTGGATGAGGCTGGTGGCGATCGGAGAGATGCAGTATTCATACTAAACTCCGCCCCCAACAAGTCTGAAGAGTTGTATTCAACACAATGAAACTGAAGGTGTATAAGAGCGGTGGGATTGGGTAATCAGGAAATGTCTACTCAGTTGTGCCTGAGGAGCTATCGAAATAATGAAACGCCTGCTCTACTCAATTGTTCAAACAGGAAGCCAACAATACCCAGTTGCAATTTTCCAGGCTATCGCACAACTACACCTGAACTCCAAATGCTTTTGGTGACTTGTGAAGAACTTAATGAGCTGTTAATAAAACAAGTAAAAAGGCGTTAAGTTCGGCCGGCCCGAACTTTGAATACCCACCACCTCGGGTATATATGTAAACCACCTTTCATCAAAATTCGGTGAAAATTTCATACCTTATACTCATATACCTCATACCGATCTGAACTATATACGACACGGATGTCGAAAAGCCGAACATAAGTCACTGTGTCAAATTTCAGTGAAATCGGATTATAAATGCGCCTTTTATGGGGCCAAGACTTTAAATCGAGATATCGGTCTACATGGCAGCTATATCCAAATCTGGACCGATTTGGGCCAAGTTGCATAAACATGTCGAAGAGCCTAACACTAAGCACTGTCCCAAATTTCGGCGAAATCGGACAATAAATGGCTCTTTTATGGGCCCTAAACCTTAAATCCAGAGATCGGTCTATATGGCAGCTATATTCAAATCTGGACCGATCTGGGCAAAATTTAAGAAGGACGTCGAAGAGCCTAACCAAACTCACTGTCTCAAATTTCAGCGACATCGGACAATAAATGCGTCTTTTATGGCCCCAAAACCTAAAACCTAGATATCGGTCTATATGGCAGCTTTATCCAAATCTGGACCGATCTGTGCGATATTGCAGAAGTATGTCAAGGGGCTTAACTAAACTCACTGTTCCAAATTTCGGGGACATCGGGAAATAAATGAGCATTTTATGGGCCCAAAACCATAAATCAAGAAATCGGTCTATATGGCAGCTATATCCAAATTTGAACCGATCTGGACCAATTTGAAGAAATATGTCAAAGGGCCTAACACATCTCACTGTCCCAAATTTCAGCAAAATCGAATAATGAATGTGGCTATTATGGGCCTTACACCATAAATCGGAGGATCGATCTATATGGCAGCTATATCCAAATCTGGACCGATCTGAGCCAAATTAACGAAGGATGTCGATGGGCCTTACACAATTCACTGCCCCGAATTTCATTAAAATCGGATAATAAATGTGGCTTTTGTGGGCCTAAGACCCTAAACCGGAGGATCGGTCTATAGGGCAGCTATATCCAAATCTGAACCGATCTGAACCAAATTAAAGAAACATGTCAAAGGGCCTAAGACAACTCACTGTCCCTAATTTCAGCGAAATCGGACCATAAATGTGGCTTTTATGGGCCTTACACCATAAATCGGAGGATCGATCTATATGGCAGCTATATCCAAATCTGGACCGATCTGAGCCAAATTGACAAAGGATGTCGATGGGCCTAACACAACTCACTGTCCCAAATTTCAACAAAATCGGATAATAAATGTGGCTTTTATGGGCCTAAGACCCTAAATCAGCGGATCGGTCTATATGGGGGCTATATCAAGATATAGTCCGATATAGCCCATCTTCGAACTTAACCTGCTTATGGACAAAAAAAGAATCTGTGCAAAATTTCAGCTCAATATCTCTATTTCTAAAGGCTGTAGCGTGATTTCAAAAGACAGACGGACGGACATGGCTAGATCGTCTTAGATTTTTACGCTGATCAAGAATATATATACTTTATAGGGTCGGGAATGGATATTTCGATGTGTTGCAAACGGAATGACAAAATGAATATACCCCCATCCTTCGGTGGTGGGTATAAAAAATATCATTTAGATGTCATTTCTAGTTAGATATGTATACCAGTATGAACTTGGTAGCACTTCGTGTCAGCTAGCCTGTATACAAACAAGCAAATATTCGTCTTTTAATCAGTTGCTTGCCGAATTATTACCAACGCTTATAGAGATCCAGTTATAATTGCACCAGCTAGTTTCAACAATTCTGGCTTTCATTTATTCTTCTTCAATTTCAACCTTCAATTGAATTTGTCGTCATCATGTTGACATGCTAGGCCATGAAGTTCAATTTCCTCACAAACAAACTGCAGAAAACCAATGTTGTCCCTACAGCTTTTGCAAATATTTTTCCTGATTGATTAATTAAGTACTCGATGGAGTCGCAGCTGATGTTCGCCGAACGTTGTCGGTGTTCAGCTGTTGTCACCGCACCATCGTTTCATGCGATGTACTTGAAAAAGAGACATGGAAATTCTCACATAATACACACATGCCATGCAATTGGATCCAATGCAATTTTAATTAATGAGATTTCAGTGGTGAAATTGATTTTAAATCAATTTATGCTGCTCATTGGGATATCTATAATTTGAATTACGATGAAGTATAAGTAGGACCAATTAAAAATTGATTGTTCTTATACTGGATAGATTGTAAGTCTTTTGCAACAGTAATTGTTTTTATAAACAGCGCTAGGGAAGGGGTGGTGGGTCATACAAACACTGTATACAGAGTTTCAAAAGTGTGAAAGAATATTAATGTTAATCCATTGGTAGTTGCCAAGTCTCCGGAAAACCCAGCTTTAGATCTCCAGATCGTTGCCCCTTTGTATTGAAGTTTGTGGGCGTTGTCAATATTGAGCCAGTTTCAATTTTCAATGTTCCCATATTTTGCGTGTTTACAAGGTTGAAATACTTTTGTTTGGGAAACATTGATTTTATGTCATATTATCCATGCACATTCCATTAAGGAACAGGGGTAAACTTCTCACCTATCAGTGAGTGTTTTCCGATTCAATTCTAAGTTCAATGATAAGGGACTTCATTTTATAGACGAGTCCAAACGGAGTGTCGCAGTGCTACACCTCTTTGGGAGAAGGTCTTGAACCCAAGTGCTCAGCATCACAGGCGGAAGGGAAGAAAATCAGTCAGCTGCGTGATCATGTGAGCTATGATTTGGTTCGAATTGAAAAGGTCTTGGTGGTGGGTGGTCGCGGTGGAGCCCTTGGTTTGCCATACCACCACACTAACTAAGTCAAATATTTATCATCCAGCATCAGCCGCAGCAAAAAACACGGTAGTTAGTAGCATCACATTTCAACATAAAAATATTCACAAAGCCACATGGCTGTCACCCGATCAAAATACGAGAAACCAAATTGATCACGTTGTGCATCAGCCTAAATTGTGCCCATGGCCCGACGGAAGACAATTATGAGAAGACCAAGGATATTTTCTACGAGCGCCTAGGGAGAGAATATGACCGCTGCCCCGCCCATGATATTAAAATCGTTCTGGGAGATTTTAATGCGAAGAAAGGGAAGGAAGACATTTTTGGTCCAACAGTCGGAAAGTTTAGTCTAGACGAGATAACGTCCAGTAATGGGTTGAGGCTGATAGATTTCGCCGCGGCAAAAAACATGGTAGTTAGCAGCACCAGATTTTAACATAAAAATATTCACAAAGCCACATGGCTGTCATCCGATAAAAACACGAGAAACCAAATTGATCACGTTGTGATAGATGGAAGGCATTCATCACCATCGATCCGTGGAGCGAATTTATGGTTGCCCAAAAAGTAATTGCGGGTTTTTTAAAAGAAAGTAAATGCATTTTTAATAAAACTTAGAACGAACTTTAATCAAATATAATTTTTTTACACTTTTTTTCCAAAGCAAGCTAAAAGTTACAGCTGATAACTGACAGAAGAAAGAATGCAATTACAGAGTCACAAGCTGTGAAAAATTTGTCAACGCCGACTATATGAAAATCCGCAATTACTTTTTGGGCAACCCAATAGATTCGGATCATTACCTTGTTGCAGCAAAGGTTCGCACTCGTTTGAACATGGCGAGGAAAGTACGATTTGACACTGCACGGAAGCTGGACATTGAAAAGCTGCAAACACAACAAATGGGAGCGGCATACTCCACTCGACTGACCCAAATGCTCGATGAAAGCACTCCTTGTTCCGATGATATAATGGCGCAGTGGCAAACTATTGCCCACTCCATGGAAAATGCCGCGAAATCCGTACTTGAGTATTGCAAGCCTCCTCTAAGAAACCCATGGTACGACCACGAGCGTCGAGATGCTACTGAAGCCAATAATGCGGCATATAGGGCAACCCTGCAAACAGTAGCAACGCGCCAGATGAAGGAGAGATATCGGGAGAAAAGGAGAGAGGAGAAACGTCTATTCCGCAGAAAGAAAAAGGAAATGGAAAGACGTGAGTGTGAGCGAATTGAGATGTTCAGGAGTCGGAACGAAGTTTGGAAATTCTACCAAAGAATTAAACATCAAACCGATGGCTTTGGTGCAGGCACATTCCCCTGCAGAGACAAAGAAGGAAATCTGGTAACTGACACAGATAACATGCTGAGGATATGGAAAGAACATTTTACCCCACTGCTAGTGTCCGACGTTAGCGGCGAAGAGCATACCGCAGAACCAATCCCTAATGATGGTATAGAATGTCTATCTCCTAGCCAGAATGAGGTCCAAGTAGCAGTGACCCGACTAAAGAACAACAAGGCAGCAGGAGCCCACGGGTTACCCGCTGAACTATTCAAGACCAAAAGCGACACGTTGATGAGGTGTATGCATCAGCTTATCTGTGCAATCTGGCTAGAAGAAAGTATATCCGATGATTGGAACCTCAGCATACTAGGTCCCGTACACATGAAAGGAGACAAGACGGAATGTACCAACTACAGAGGAATAAGTTTCCTCCCCATCGCATACAAGATACTCTCGAGCGCACTGTGTGAAAGATTAAAACCTAAAGTTAATGATATAATTGGGTCCTATCAATGCGGTGTTAGACATGGTAAATCTTATGACTCTGTAAATGCATTCTTTCTTCTGTCAGTTATCAGCTATTACTTTTAGCTACCTTTAGAAAAAATGTGTCAAAAAAGTATATTTGATTAAAGTTCATTCTAAGTTTTATTAAAAATGCATTTACTTTCTTTTAAAAAATCCGCAATTACTTTTTGGGCAACCAATAATAAGACTCTGCAGGATGACACTTGCTGATACGCGTTCCTCAGTAAGAATAGGAAAGAACCTCTCCGAACCATTTAATACCAAACGAGGTTTCAGACAAGGAGACAGCCTATCGTGTGATCTCTTTAATATCCTGCTGGAGAAGATTATACGAGATGCAGATGTGAATAGATATGGCACACTAATCACAAGAGAACACATGCTACGCGCCTATGCCTACGACATCGATATCATACGTCGGTCACCGGAAGTAGTAACTGCAGCATTTGAAAGAATCGTAAGAGAGTCAGTCAAAAATGGGCCTGGCAGTAAATGGAAATAAGACGAAAGGATGGTTTCAACTACCAAAAAGCCTTGCACAATCGAGCAGATAAAGAAAATGGAGAAAGTTGGGAACCACATCTTTGAGATAGTCAGTAAGTTTATCTACCTCGGCACCGCCGTAACTGAAACGAATGACACTAGTTTTGAGATTATGCGAATAATAATACTGGCACTAGGAGGCCACCGTAGCGCAGTGGTTAGCATGTCCATGACGCTGAACGCCTGGATTCGAATCCTCGAGAGAGACTATCAGAAAAAACATTTTTCAGCGGTGGTTTTCCCCTCCTAATGCTGGCAACATTTGTGAGGTACTATGCCATGTAAAACTTCTCTCCAAAGAGGTGTCGCACTGCGGCACGCCGTTCGGACTTGGCTTTAAAAAGGAGAACCCTTATCATTGAGCTTAAAACTTGAATCGGACTGCACTCATTGATATGTGAGAAGTTTGCCCCTGTTCCTAAGTGGAATGCTCATGGGAAAAATTTGTATTTGTATAATACTGGGAAACAGATACTGCTTTGGACTTTGCAATCAGTTCAGGAACAAGGCTACCTCTCGACAGACGAAGATTTACTATACAAGACACAGATACTAGCCGTGTTGTTATATGGTTCTGAGGCATGGGTACTTGTGAAAGCAGATGAGGCAGTGCTTGCAGTATTTGAGAGAAAGATACTTCGTAAATTATATGGACCAGTTTGCGTTAATGGAGAATATAGGCGACGCATGAACCACAAGCTAAATGAGCTGTTTGATGACGATAGCATAGTTACACGCACAACGGCAGCGTTGGCTAGGTCATGTTGTCAGAATGAATGAAGAAGCTCCAGCAAAGAAGTCTTTTGAAGGCAAACACGGTGGTACACGCAAACCGGGAAGACCAAAAGCTCGATGGAAAGATCAAGTAGTGGGAGACACCTCGAAACTTGGTGTCAGAGATTTTAGAATGAGCGCAGAAGATCGAGGCGCTTGAAACGCTATTCTACGTTCGGCTAGTGGAACAAATATTCTGTCATAGTCAATTGAAGTAAAGTAAGCTGCCAAGTTTCGCTTTCACTAACAGCTTTAAATATCACCTCTATTAAAGACCAGTGCTGTATTTTCAAAATCTCTGCTTTTCTATGTTGCGCCAACTATGGTTTATTGGCTCAACCCAATGCACAAAAACTTTTCCTGCTTAAAGCTTTACCCATAAATATTTACCAAAATAGTATAAACGTTGTGAAAACCCAATCAGTAGCATTGTGCTTGTACTCAATAACAAATTCAAAATAAACGCTCAAATATTCGCATGAGAAGGAAATATGTAAGTATTCTGAAATCCACCAGAGTACAACTGCATGCGTGATAAATTTCTTAATGTTTAGATGTATGCAAAAGCCTGGACAGAAACCCCTAAGGAAAGTAAACCTCAACGGAACAAAGTATGCAATATGCAAATTTGCTATTGCTATAAACAGACATATTCACCAAATCACCAGGCTTGCTGGCATACATGCTCCTCGCCCACATCAATGTGCTGGAGCTAAACATTTACATATGGGCAATTTGAGAGAGCAAAAACTAAAAAAAAAACTAAATTTTTCTATCCTTGAATACAAAACAACAATTTTTTTATCCCACTTTGTTTCTATAGAAAAGGGCGTTTTTCGTAAACATGCAAAAATTGTAGTTGGTTGTGTTTTAATTTTTTCTTCTTCCTTAAGGCAATAAATTCTCATCAACAGTTTTAAGTTTGTTTCTGTTCTTGAGACAAAACTTTATACATTAAGGCATTGAACATGGTATAGAAGGTAGGGTGAATTATTTGGGTTTTGAAAAAATGTTTGCAGACTTTTAAATCGAATGTTTTTTTTTGATATTTTTGTGACCAAGATACATATAGGTGTTGTTATCCAGTTGTTATCAAATTTTGCAATTGGATAAATTATGCACCCAAATTCGGATCGGTCAATATCGCAGCTATATCTAAATATAGTCCGATCTGAACAACATTTGGGTCCGATGTTGGAAGGCGTAAAACTACCCACTGTTTAAAATTTCAGCGAAATCGGTTAGAAAATAAAGCTTTTACGGACTTCAGACCCTTTATCGGGAGATCGGTCTATATGGCAGCTATATCTAAATATAGTCCGATCTGTACCATATTTGGGTCGGATGTTGAGAGGCTTAAAACTGCGCACAATTCCAAATTTCATCGAAATCGGATAAAAAAAAATTCTTTTATGGGCTTCAGACCCTTTATCGGGAGATCGGTCTATATGGCAGCTATATCTAAATATAGTTCGATCTGTACCATATTTGGGTCGGTTGTTGAGAGACTTAAAACTGCGCACAATTCCAAATTTCAGCGAAATCGGATAAAAAAAAAGCTTTTATAGGCTTCAGACCCTTTACCGGGAGATCGGTCTATATGGTAGCTATATCTAAATATGGACCGATCTAATCCATATTTTGTTAAGATTTCGGGAGGTTTAAAATAACTTACGGTTGCAAATTTCAGCGAAATCGGGTAATAAATAAAGCTTTTTTTGGCTTCAGACCCTTTATCAGGAGATCGGTCAATATGGTAGCTATATCTAAATATGGACCGATCTAATCCATATTTTGTTAAGATTTCGGGAGGCTTAAAATAACTTACTGTTTCAAATTTCAGCGAAATCGGTTAGAAAATAAAGCTTTTATGGGCTTCAGACCCTTTATCAGGAGATCGGTCTATATGGTAGCTATATCTAAATATGGACCGATCTAATCCATATTAATGTCAGTTATCGGCAGTCTTAAAATAACCCACTGTTGCAAATTTCAGCGAAATCGGATAAAAAATAAAGCTTTTATTGGCTTCAGACCCTTTACCGGGAGATCGGTCTATACGGCAGCTATATCAAAATATGGACCGATCTAATCCATATTTAGGTCAGATTTCGGTAGGCTGAAAATAACTCACTGTGGCAAATTTCAGGAAATTCAAATCGGGTAATAAATAAAGCTTTTATGGTCTTCAGACCCTTTATCTGGAGATCGGTCTATATGGTAGCTATACCTAATTATAAATCGATCTAATCCATATTTTGTTAAGATTTCGGGAGGCTTAAAATAACTTACTGTTTCAAATTTCAGCGAAATCGGTTAGAAAATAAAGCTTTTATGGGCTTCAGACCCTTTATCAGGAGATCGGTCAATATGGTAGCTATATCTAAATATGGACCGATCTAATCCATATTAATTTCAGATGTCGGCAGTCTTAAAATAACCCACTGTTGGAAATTTCAGGGAAATCGGGTAATAAATAAAGCTTTTATTGGCTTCAGACCCTTTTTCGGGAGATCGGTCTATATGGTAGCTATATCTAAATATAGTCTTAAACTACTCACTGTTTCAAATTTCAGCAAAATCGGATGAAAAATAAAGTTTTTATGGGCATTAGACCCTTTATCGGAAAATCGGTCTATATAGCAGCTATATCCAAATATGGTTCAAGAACTTAACCAGCGTGCATCAAACAGACGTATCTGTGCCAAATTTCAGCTCAATATCTCAATTTTTGAAGGCTGTAGAGTGTTTACAACAGACGGACAGACAGACGGACAGACAGACGGACAGACAGACGGACAGACAGACGGACAGACACACGGACATCGTTAAATCGTCTTAGAATTTTACGACGATCTGAAATATATATACTTTGTAGGGTTCGAAATTGATATTTTGATGTGGTGCAAATGGAATGACGAAATGAATATACCTTACCTATTCTACGGTGGTGGGTACAAAAAATAACCTCAAAAAAATTAAATCTAATCCCACCTAAGTGCCGATGTCTGTTAGCCGCGAAAGCCTGGCAATGACATAGAAAAATTATCCAACGTCTCATCATCTTCCCCCCATGCCCTACACATGATGTCACTTGCCGCACCGATTTTGCATAAGTGAGCTCGTAGTGTTATGTGTCCGGTTAGGGTACCAAAAGCTATACGACCTCATTTTTACCCTTTCAGTATTAGCATCTTCTTAGTCCTGGTCTCGAAAGCTCATCTGCTCTACAATTCCCTGGGATATATGTGTGGCCCGGCTCCCAGATCAAGTGAATTTTGAAATATTCAGCCATCTCGTTGAGAGATCTGCGATAGTCGTGTGCAGTTTTTGAATTAAGAGATACGTTCACCTGGGATTTGATAGCTGCTTGGCTATCGGAGAAGATATTCATGCCAATCGTCGTTATGACGTTATAGCTTCTAACCATTTCACCACTTCTGTTATTGCAAAGACCGTCACTTGATACTCACTACAGTGGTCGGGTAGCCTTCTTGATATGACCAGTGCTAGTTCTTCAGAGAAAACCCCATAGCGGACCTGGTCGTCTAGTTTGAAACTGTCCGTATAGGAGGGATAGCTAATAGAATTTACATAGAATTCTATAGAAATCGGTTCTATCACAGCATCGCGCCTAAGTTGGTTCATGCCAGGTTGTGTCCCCAACTAAATGCCGTTGTTTGTTAGCCGCGAAAGCCAAGCAATGACATAGGAAATGCTCCAACGTCTCATCATTTTCCCCACATGCCAACACTTGCCGCAGCTATTTTGCATAAGTATTCCTGTATGTCCTTTAATGATATCGAAAGCTTTTCTGACCTCCTTCTTACTTCGTTTCAGTAATAGCCACGTCTTCTCACGATTCGATTGCTCCCATAAGATTTTCGTTGTCCTCCCGATCCATTCGTTGTTCTAGCATGTAACACTGTAGCCTACGCTCCTAACTCGGACTGCGTCGATTCGCAAGGTTTCAGTTAAATCAAGTTTGTTGACGGCAGTCTTCTGGCCTTCACTGCCAAATCGTCTGCTTTTTCAGCCCCCCTTACTCAGGAATGGCGCGGCACCCAAACCATCGGATCATGCCATTAGTTTCCTTCTTACACTCCAAGACTATTCGAGACCTTACTGTCCTGGTTGTTATTGCCGTGATGACCAGTTTACCGTCCTTAAAGATGTGCAAACTTGACTTCCTCGCGCCAACATCCTCATCGCTTATACTACCTCACGTATTCCGTGATCGCCCGGATTTCCGCCTGCAGGATCGTATTACGGTCAAACAGCCGACAAAAGATCTCAGTCCCTGGGCCTTCAATGTAGAACGCCAGACCAACTCTGTCTGCCTGTCTTTGATAATCTGTGTAGCATAAACTTCCAGTTGGCAATAACAGAGTTCCATCAATTCAAGACAGTGCCGCAGGCAGCAGTGCCTCACACTCGAACTCCAGTGTCGCCTCTGGTATACGGTCGGAAAACTCTTCAATTACTATCAGGTTTTCTGCGGTTGCCTCGATTGCGCAGCGATGGTATGACATGCTCCTATCCTCTTTCCATTCTCCCATCGCCTTAAGTCTCATAGCAGCAGTATGTCTATGGGTCGAATATCTAGAATAGTGTCCAGTGGGCATGGTTCTCATGGCTCCGCCAGTGCCAAGCCAACATGATCTATGAACCTGTTGTATGGTCCTTATGTTGCACTTTTTCTCCATAGCAGTCCACAAACTTTTGAGGTGTAAGTAAGTATTGGTCTAATCACGCTAGTCCACTGTAGAGCCAATGGACTATCCTCGCATTCAAACCCCATTTTAGCCTACGACCCGTCTACATAGTGCCTACCATCTGTGAGCCTTCTCATTATGCTCCTGAATGTGACACTTCCAATTTAGTTTCCTGTCCAAAATCAGACCTAAGTATTTGACCTTGTCAAATATCGATATCGTCTTATTGATGGTACTGGTGCGTTAAATTGGCCCACCTTCGTCTTCCTCGTGAACAGGCATATTTCAGTCTTCTCTGAATTAACATTGAGACCTCTGGGTCTAGCCCAGTCATATGCCATATGCAAGACCCTCTCGGCCCTTCTGCATAGCTGATTCGGATACGGGTTTAAATCCCTCCTCAGTCGGCATCCGTAATAGGTTTTTTTTTTAATGGTGATCACCCATTAAATGCCCCCCTGTGGCGTACTCTTATATTGACGCCATGGGGTTTTGGAGCCCCCTCGATGGTAATGCATATCACCAATGTGTACATATTGGCATCAAAGAATTCTTCTTCTTCTTTAAGCACAACCTCGTGGAAGGCAGTCTCCACCGGCATTCCCTTGACATAAACATGCTGTTTGTATTTAAGCAGTTTGCTGGATGTCCTACTCTTTATCATGGCACCCACAATACTTTTCATAGTTTTGAGCAGAAAGGATGTAAGGTTTATATGTAGGCCTTTGGTGCAGCATAACTTGTCTTGCCGGACTTGGGTATAAATACCACCCTTGCCTCCTGCCAGGCTTTGGGAGTATATGCAAGTTCTAGGCAAGCTGAGAAAATGGCTAGATGGGGCGCCAGATATTCTGCCTCCTTCTGTAGTAACGCCGGAAATATTCCATCAGCTCCGGGTGGCTTAAGTGGTTTCCTTGACCATAATATCCTTTTTGATATACCTTCGATCAACCTCATTATTCCAAGATTCCGGTGTCTCTGCTGATGTTTAAGCATTAGTATCTTTATCCATCCTAGTCTTTCTTATCTCGAGAAAGTCCTTGATGGTGGCGTCGTCGGGTCCCTGTTGGTTAGACTGTGTTGGGTCTCTCGCCCCTGCACTGCCTGATATTTTGGTATTAACTTATCCTAGTCTTCCCAATTTTGAGAGAGTCGGTGATAATATCGCCGTCGGCCTCCTGTCCGTTAGGCGATATTGAGTGTCCCGCAACTGCACCGCCAGATGGCTCAATATGAGTGTATTTGCCTATCCTAGTCTTCCCAATCTTGAAAAAGACGGCGATGGCCCCGTAGTATGACATGCCTTTAGTCTTAGCCAATTTGGTCACGAAGACTTGATCAATGCCCACCACAAGGAGAGTTCCTTCCTCCTTCTCCTCCCTTTGGAAAACCTCCCATTTTTCTGCGATCGAACCTTGGTTTTTCTTGCCTAAGAATTCCACCATGCGTACCATCCCTTGATGTAGACCATCGCCTTTGTGAGCTGGGGCATGTCCATCTTTTTCTCGATCTTAGCGCCCACTTATAGAGTGTGGATACTTCCGCCAAGCTTTCTGATGGTATCAATACATTCTGCTGGCGAAAAGGGCGGCCTAAAGAAGTTTATGATGGCAGCTCATCCATTGTATGGGTGAACCTTGTTTAGAATTTCCACAGATCCTCTACTTGGGACCGATGATTTGGTGGAATACTACCGGATGCACTGCTGACATCGAGGACTCCATTCGCATCTCTTGTGCTTCCTTGCCACTCTGGCATATGAGGGCGGAGCCTTACCTTTTTCAGCTACCATCTTCTCCCTCCTTGGTGGCTGTGGCGTCCATTTGGAAGTCACAGTCCTCTATGAAAACTCAGAGGGTTTCCTTCGTTCCTGTTCCGACTTTGTCTCCCTCCGCAGGACACTGTAGTACTTAGAGCACTTGAAAGCGGGAATTTCTTTTTCCTTTTCATTGTTTTAGCAGTGTTATGCTCTTCTGGAGATCTGATTATCTTTCTAGCTTCCGTAGAAGTGCGTGGAATGTTAGTTCTATGCCTACCAGCATCCTGTACATCCTCTCGATTGCCCTTCCGGTGCATCAGAATTAAATTGGACAGCCCTATCTTTACATCTTTACCAACTCGAGCCAGTATTTTGCGAAGACAGCTCTCTTCTTGGGGTTTTTCTTCCAATTCATCTTTAATGAATTAAATTAGTATTCCGATCGGCTTAGAATCACTTTTTGATTCGACTTCGCTATCGTCCGACCGTCTGGCTGTCTGTTTGTCTGTCTGTCCGTCAGTCCATTCGCCTACCTGTCCCCCGGTCTGTCTGACCGTCTTTTGCCCATCCGTCTGTCTTTCCATCTACCTGCCTGGCTGTCTGCCGGTCTTTCTGTTTGTTTGTTTGTCCGTCTGCCTCTTTGGGCATAGCTCCTGATTTTCAGCGTTTTAGCAGTGTTATGCTCTTCTGGAGATCAGATTATCCTTACAACGTCCGTAGGTGCTTGGAATGTTAGTTTTATGCCTAACAGCATTCTGTGCATACTCTCGATTGCCCTCCCCCGGTCTGTCTGACCGTCTTTTGCCCATCCGTCTGTCTTTCCATCTACCTGCCCGGCTGTCTGCCGGTCTTTCTGTTTGGTTGTTTGTCCGTCTGCCTCTTTGGGCATTGCTCCTGATTTTCAGCGTTTTAGCAGTGTTATGTTCTTCTGGAGATCTGATTATCTTTCCAGCGTCCGTAGAAGTGCTTCGAATGTTAGTTTTATGCCTAACAGCATTCTGTGCATCCTCTCGATTGCCCTCCCGGGGCATCAGAAAGGAATCGGACAGCCCGATTGCCTTTGTTACTAAACTTGCGGATCACATACCACCTAATCATACTTTATTTGTCATTGATTCTATGATCATTCAAAGTTCGACCCAATCCAACGGTTAACCGGTTCCAACCGTGTATACGAATTTTTAACATCTATTGGTATCTAACTACGTTCGTAAATCTGATACGTTATTCACACATATGATACATTTCTAGAGTGATCACAGTCTTCATATAGTACAACAATGAGTACCTAATTTTTGTGCACTTGTCCAGCAACTTTAAAATTCTTTAGCAACTTTGCTTAGGTCGTCAAGGCTTAATTTGTTCTGCCAAATGTTTCTGCGTGCTAGTCTTTGCTGGAAGGTTTAATGCCAATGCTAAGAGGAACATGTGTTGCAGGTAGATGTGATGTGTAGCAGTACCGAAACTATGCTAGTTGCAACTTTCTACATTTCGAACTTTCACAATTCAAACAGTTATTAATGTATTATAATTCCTAAAGTTTCTACGAAATGGAGTATACTTATGCACATTAGAGTGCCTGGCAAAAAAAAAAGAAAAAAAAATATAAAAGCAAATAAGCGAGTAAACCTGATATCGACAAAATGTGTGCATTCCGTTCGGATTGGGCAATGAATCTACTCTTATTGATACAAGTGAAGCTTCTGTTAGCATAAAGACCGATTACTAATGTGAAATGGTTATAGATGAGAATTTTTTTTTGTTTTAGGCTACTAAAGCCAATTCGTGTAATCGCTTCATATGTAAAGGACATCAGTGCGAATGATGAATTTCACGAAATATTTATACCAATTATACGCTCCCGTGTACACATCAAACGCGAAACAAATAAATTACATACAACGTTCGTGTGTCGAAGTGAAAATCAACACCATTACTGTGGAACAGGATACTATAACATAATGGATTTTGTTTGTAACATTCAGAAGAAGGAGAGATAGACCAATAAGAGAATGGATGGTCTCACCATCACTTTCTGATTCAATTTGGATATGTCTTGCATGTGCGTCCGGCTGCCTGTCTGTTTGTCTTGCTTTCTGTCTTAATAACGGCACACCGTTCAGACTCGGCTCTTAAAAGGAGGCCCCTTATAATTGAGCTTAAAACTTTAATGGGACAGTACTCATTAATATGTGAGAACTTAGAATCACTTTTGATCCGACAGTCTGGCTGTCTGTCTGTCCGTCAGTCCAATCGCCTACATGACCCTCTGCCTGTCTGACCGTCTTTTTGCCCATCCGTCTCCTTCTACCTGTCTGTCCGCCTGCCTGTCTGTCTGTCCGTCTGTCTGTCTGCCGGTCTTTCTGTTTGCTTGTTTGTCCGCCTGCCTTTTTGGATATAGCTCCTATATATATATTATCATCCGATTTGGATTAATATTGCAATAATGTAGTCATTTGTTAACCGATCTTCACGAAATTTTGCACGAACGTTTTTTCTTTGATTATCGATATTAGAGCTGAACTTGATAGAAACCGGTTCAGATTAGATATAGCTACCATATATATGTTCGTCCGATTCGGACTAATATTGCAATAGCGTAGTCATTTGTTAACCGTTTCTAACGAACAAATTTGGTACAAATTATTCCCTTATGATTTCCGGTATTGCTGCTGAATTTCATAGAAATCGGTTCAGATAATAATTTAGTTCTCATATATATATATGTGTCAGCTGATTTTCACTTTTATAGCATTTTCAGCGCATTATTAAACAAATTTTCTACAAGTTTTGCACAATGTCTTCTTCTATGGTCTCCAACATCCGACCCAAATATGGTCCGAATCGGTCCATAATCTGATATAGCTCCCGTAGCATGACAATTTTTATACCCACCACTATGGGATGAGAGTATACTTATCTAGTCATTCAGTTTTGTAACACCTCGTCTAAGACCCATGATGTATATATATGCTTAATCGTCTCGACGTTCTGAGTCGATCTAGCCATGTCCGTCAGTCCGTCTGTCGAAATCACGATAACGGTCGAACGCGTAATGCTAGCCGCTTGAAATTTTGCACAAGTACTTAATGGGCCATATCGGTTAAGAGTTAGATATAGCTACCACATAAAGCGATCTCCCGATTTGATTTCTTGAGCCCTTACAAGGCGCTATTTTTGTTTGATTTGACAGAAATTTTGCATGTAGTGTTCTGCTAAGACTTCCCTACAGGAAATGCGTAGTCAATTGCTCCAAATATGTTGGTTCTAAACTAGAGAATTAGATATCTGTCACAGGACATGAATAAGGGAATGAAAAGTTTTAATTGTTATAACTTGTGAATCTTAATTATATTTTACAAAGTCGCTTAATTGTTGTTAAAAACTTCTTACCCATTAAATATATTTGCTAACTAATGATATCTAACTGTCCCAGTACCTATCCTATGGTATTAGAATGATGGCAATTCGTCACCTCTAGCGACACACCTTTATAAGGTCTTTTCCATGTAAGGGGACGAGAATTGGGACCGCTCCCTATCACCAGAGGACCTATCGCGTGACAGGTTTGGGACCTGTCCCAAGCCACGCCCCTAAGTTGGTTCATGTCTGTTATTGTGTCAACTTAAGTGCCGGTATATGTTGCACGCGAAAGGCGGGCAATAACAAAAAAAAATTCACCAACGTCTCATCATCTTCCCCACATGCCCTATAGCTGTTATCACTTGCCATACCGATTGCCATACCATCGTGATAACAAGCTATACTGACTTCCTTTCAGTAATAACCTCGTCTTCTTACCCTCTGGGATTTTCATAGGATCTTCACTGTCCTACCGAGCATTTCGCTGTTCCACAGAGTTACATGCGCATTCGTCGCCCACGTCCTTAGCTCGGACTGCATCGACCCGAAAAACTTCGGGTAAACCAAGTTTAATGACGGCAGCCCTGTGGCCTTCACCGCCAAATCGAATGCCCTTTTATTTCCCCTCACACCGTTATGGCCCGGCACCCAAACGATGCGGATTTTGCCATCATCAGAGAAGGCGTTAATCTCCTTCTTACACTGCAAGACTGTTGGTGACCTTACCGTCTTGGTTGTTATTGCCGTTATGACAATTTTGATGTCCGTAAAGATGTTCAAACTCGACGTCCTCGCGTTAGCACCACACCATTTTATGCATTCCGTGATCGCCCGTATCTCCGCCTGCAGGACCGTATTATGGTTGGGCAGTCTTAAGAAGATCTTAATCACTTGGTTCTCAATGTAGACCCTCTGTCCTCTAACTTTGATCCATCCGTGTAACATGATCTTCTAGATGGCAATACTTGGGTCCCGTCAATCCAAGACAGTGCCGCTGGCAGCAGTGCCTCGCACTCGACCTCAAGGTTCATTTCAGGTATCCGATCGGAAACCTCTTCCATTCATTCCAGGTTTCCTGTCATTGTCTCGTTTATACCGCGATGGTTTGAGCTGTTCTCATCCTCAATACATTCTTCCATCGCCTTAAGTCTCATAGCTGCAGTGGCTGCCTTACACTTAATTTGTATGCCAATGGATCGGATATCTAGAATAGTCTCCAGTGGTCTAGTGGGCGTGGATTTTGCCATCCTTAGAGAAGGCGTTAATCTCCTTCTTACACTGCAAGACTGTTCGTTACCTTTCCGTTTTGTTTGCTATTGCCGTTATGGCAATTTTGCTGTCCGTAAAAATGTTCAAACTCGACGTCCTCGCATTAGCACCACACCACTTCACGTATTCCGTGACCGCCCGTATCTCCGTCTGCAGGACAGTATTATGGTCGGGCAGCCTTAGGAAGATCTTAGTCCCTGGGATCTCAATGTAGACCCTCAGACCTACACTTTCCTCTAACTTTGATCCATCTGTGTAACATGATCTTCCAGATGGCAATACTAGGGTTCCGTCAATCCAAGAGTGTGCCGCTGGCAGCAGGGCCTCCCACTCGAACTGAAGTTTCATTTGAGGTATCCGATCGGAAACCTCTTCCATACCTTCCAGGTCATCGCCTCGTTTATACCGCGATGGTATGAGCTGCTCCCATCCTCAATCCATTTTCCCATCGCCTTAAGTCTCATAACAGCAGTGGCTGCTTCACTCTTAATTCGTATCTCAATGGGTCGGATATCTACAATAGTCTCCAGTGCCCTAGAGGGCGTGGTCCTCATCGCTCCTCCAATGCTAAGGCAATATGTTCTCTGCACCTATTTTATGGTCCTTATGTTGCACTTTTTCTCCATAGCAGTCCACCAAACTACTGAGGCGTATGAAAGTATTGGTCTAATCACGCTGCTGTGGGGCCAGTGGGTTTTCCTCTGATTCAGGCCCCATTTCGAGCCTACGGCCCGTATACATAGTGCCCAACATCTGTGAGCCTTCTCAGTACGCTCCTGAATGTGACACTTGCAATTCAGTCTTCTGTCCAAGATCCCACCTAAATATTTGACGTGGACAGATATCGAAGTCGTTTTAACCCAGGGAAGACTTAAATATGCCTGTTCACGAGGAAGACGAATGTGGGCCAATTTAATGCACCACGTTTCCTCAAGGTGCGTTAAATTGGCCCACATTCGTCTTCCTCGTGAACAGGCATATTTAAGTCTTCTCTGGGTTAACATCTTGAGCCCTTACAAGCCGCAATTTTTGTCCGATTTGGCTGAAATTTTGCTTGTAGTGCTCTGTTAAAAATTCCAATAACTGTCCGGTACGGTTCGGATGGTCTATAACCTGATATTGCTCCCATATAATTCGAACTCGCGATTTAACTTCTTGAGCCTGTACAAGCCGTTATTTTTGTACGATTTGGCTGAAATTGGGCATGTAGTATTTTGTTGCGACTTCCAACAACTGTGCCAAATACGGTTTATATCCTGATATAGCTCCCATGTAAACCGGTCTCTTGATCATCCTTGTTCCTTGTGCCTAGAAGCTTTACTTTTTGCTGGTTTGACAGAAGTGGTATGTATTGTAGAATAAAATTATGCTCTTCAACTGAATTTATTGGTGGGTTCCCCAGATTCAGCCGAACTTAGTACGCTTTTACTTGTTATCCATTATCATTTGTTTGCCTATTAAGGGATATCAAGCAAATGCCATCCCTGGTGGAGGGTATACAGATTGGGCCCGGCCGTTAGTTAGCACTCTTTAACTTGTTACTTATTTTGTGCTATACGATAGAGTGATGAAAATGGGCAGATAGAAGGACATGGGTGCGTATGATGCATTTAACGAAATACTTGCGTTATTTATACGCTCCCATGTCCATAGAACTATACAGGCATTTTAATCTGATATTTTGTGCACCTGTTGCGCAAAATTCTTATCGGCTTTGGATGAAAAATTTCATTATATTATAAACTTTAGCGTTTGAGAATGATGTACTATCAAATTTGAATTCTCTATTCTTTTAAATGTCTTTAAAATCTGTATTTTTAACCCAAATTTCGTCTATGCTTAAAAACATTTGTTTTGTTTAAGCATCCTAGTGTCCTCTAACTTGTATGCGTGCTTTCTGTAAAATGCCTCCAGGTGAAAAAACAAGCTATTGCACTCACACTTTCCTGATACCATCGAGCGACGAAATATATTGCGCCATATTTCATTGTTCGTCTATGGCAAATAATTTCCTTCCAAGTAAAAGAGGAAAAAAAACACACACACACACACAGACACAAAATGGCTAGGTTTTCTTTGAAAGCATATGCATTCCTTTCATGGAAAAGATAATATGTGCATGTGAGCTGTACGTGCGAAAGTTGCAAAATGTTTGATGTGCCTCCATTTATCCGCAGTTTATCACTAAATAAATTATGGTCTAACAGACTGCATTGTTTAAGTGAATACAAATGGTTTAATAAGATTTAAAAAAACAGAATTGAAATTTTAAAATTCTTTTGTGAAACTGTTAAGCAAACTAATATAAATTCATTAGTAAAGTCATGTAGATTCCAAGACAATCCAAGGTGCCACTATGAGATGGGGGGTATACTAATGTAGTCATTACGTTTTAAACAATTCGAAGTATTCATCTGCGACTCTATAGAGTAGATGTATATATTCTTGGTCAGCTTGACATTGTAAGTTGGTCTGGCCTTGTCCATCCGTCTATATGTTTTCCATATCACGATAGCGGTCGAACGACTGACGATATTCACTAGAAATTTTGTACAGATACTTCTTATTGATGGGGATTGCAAATGGGCCATATCGCTTAAGATTTGGATATAGCTCCCATATAAACCGATATCCCGATTTGACATCTTCAGCCCCTGGAAACCCCAAAATTTGATACTGCAGCATTTACAAACGCCGAAGTTCATAATATATTATCATTTTTCGTCCATGGCCGATAAGAGTTATGCGCTACACGTGCACAAAATATCAGATGAATTTGGCAGTATAATTATATAGACATGGGAGCGTATCAATAACGCAAGTATTTCGTTAAATGCATCATACGCACCCATGTCCTTCTATCTGCCCACTTTCATCACTCTATCGTATAGCACAAAATAAGTTACAAGTTAAAGAGTGCTAAGTACGGCCGGGCCCAATCTTTATACCCTCCACCAGGGATGGCATTTGCTCGGTATCTCTTTATAGGCAAACAAAGGATAATGGATAACAAATAAAAGCGAGCTAAATTCGGTTAGGCCGAATCTTGGGAACCCACCACCATGCATTCTATTTATATCAGGTTATAAACCGTATTTGGCACAGTTGCTGGAAGTCGCAACAAAATACTACATGCTCAATTTCAGCCAAATCGGACAAAAATAACGGCTTGTACGAGCTCAAGAAGTTAAATCGGGATATCGCTTTATATGGGAGCTATATCAGCTTATACACCGATTTGGACCGTACTGTGTACAGTTATCGGAAGTCGTAACAGTACACTACACGATCAATTTCAGGCTAATCGGATAAAATTGCGGCTTGTAAGTGCTAAAGATGTTAACCCAGACAAGACTGAAATATAACCGTTCTAGAGGAAGACAAATATGGGTCAATTTAACACACCACGTTTCCTCAATAAGACGATTTCGATATCTGTTAAGGTCAAATATTGTACTTAGGTGTGATCTTGGACAGGAAACTGAATTGGAAGTGTCCCATTCGAAAGTGTACTGAGAAGGCTCACAGATCTTGGGCACTATGTAGACGGGCCGTAGTTTCGAAATGGGGCCTGAATCAGAGGAAAGTCCACTGGCTCTACAGGTGCGTGATAAGACCAATACTTTCTTACGCCTCAGTAGTTTGGTGGACTGCTATAGAGAAAAAGTGCAACATAAGGACCATACAACAGGTGCAGAGAACTTCTTGTCTTGGCATTGGAGGTATCCGACTCATTGACATACAGATTAGGTGTGAGGTAGCCACTGCGGCTATGAGACTTAAGGCGATGGGAGAATGGATTGAGGATGGGAGCAGCTCATACCATCGCGGTATAATCGAGGCATCGATAGGAAACCTGGAAGGAAGGGGAGAGGTTTCCGATCGGATACCCGAGATGAACCCTGAAGTTGAGTGCCACGCACTGTTGCCATCGGCATAGTCATCGATAGACGGAACCCTAGTATTACCATCTGGAAGATCATGTTACACGGATGGATCAAAGCTAGAGGAAAGAGTGGGCCTGGGGGTTTACATTGAAAACCCAGGGACTGACATCTGTTTTAGGCTGCCTGACCATAATACGGTCCTGCAGGCGGAGATCCGGGCGATCGTGAAGTGGTGTGGTGCTAACGGACATCGAGTGTGAACATCTTTACCTACAGTAAAATTGCCGTAAGGGCAATAAAAACCAGGACGGTAAGGTCACCAACAGTATTGCAGTGTAAGAAGGAGATTAAAGCCTTCTCTGAGGATGGCAAAATCCGCATTATTTGGGTGCCG
This sequence comes from Stomoxys calcitrans, assembly GCF_963082655.1. Taxonomy (NCBI): domain Eukaryota; kingdom Metazoa; phylum Arthropoda; class Insecta; order Diptera; family Muscidae; genus Stomoxys; species Stomoxys calcitrans. The sequence goes on along the minus strand of NC_081554.1, from coordinate 46,700,930 downwards.
GGCCATAACGGAGTAAGGGGAAATGAAAGGGCAGACGATTTGGCGCTGAAGGCCAGAGCACTGTCGTCAATAAACTTGGTTAACCCGAAGCCTTTCAGGTCGACGCAGTCTGAGTTAAGGGAGTGGGCGACGAAAGCGCATGCAACATTGTGGAACAGCGAAACGGGTGGTAGGACGGCGAAAATCCTGTGGGGTGATCCAGGTCGTGAGAAGATGATGCTATTTCTGAAAGGAGGCAATAAGGAGGTCAGTATAGCTATTGGTATCATAACGGGACACATAGGACTACGAGCTCATTAATGTAAAATCGGTGTGGCAAGTGATAGCATGTGTAGGGCATGCGGGGAAGATGATGATATGTTGGAGCATTTCGTTTGTCATTGCCCGGCTTTCGCGTCCAACAGATACCGGTACTAAGGTGGTGACACAATATCAGACATGAACCAACTTAGGGGAGTGGCATGGAAAACAATTAAGGATTTTGTAAGTAGCACGGACTTTCCCAACTTCGATTTTCTTTTTCGATGTTTTTTTTTTGTACTAGAACGCTACTACAAGCCGATTACTGGCTGAGGTGTATGTCTCCCGATTTGACTTCTTGAGCCCTTACTAGCCGGAATTTTCCGATTGCTAAAATTTGTATGCGGTGTTCTGTTACGACTTTCAACAACTGTGCCAAATACAGTCCAAATCAGTCTATTACCTAATATAACTCCCATATAAACCGGTCTCTCGATCGCCCTTGTTCGATTCCTAGAAGCTTTAATATTTATTGGTTTGACAAATGTTTGGTATGTAGAATTAAATTATGCCCTGCAACTAAATTTAATTTGAATACATTTTTAGCATAATCCATGGGGGTGGGTTCACAAGATTCGGCACGGCCGAACTTAGCACGGTTTTACTTGTTATACCCTCCACCATAAGATGGGGGGTATACTAATTTCGTCATTCTGATTGTAACTACTCGATATATTCGTCTGGGACCCCATAAAGTATATATATTCTTGATCGTCGTGAAATTTTATGTCGATCTAGCCATGCCCGTCCGTCTGTCCGTCCGTCCGTCCGTCTGTCTGTCTGTCGAAAGCACGCTAACTTCCGAAGGAGTAAAGCAAGCCGCTTGAAATTTTGCACAAATACTTCTTATTAGTGTAGGTCGGTTGGTATTGTAAATGGGCCATATCGGTCCATAACCTGATATAGCTGCCATATAAACCGATCTTGGGTCTTGACTTCTTGAGCCTCTAGAGTGCGCAATTCTTATCCGATTTGAATGAATTTTGGCACGACGTGTTTTCTTATGACATCCAACAACTGTGCCATGTATGGTTCAAATCGGTTCATAACCTGATATAGCTGTCATATAAACAGATCTGGGGACTTGACTTCTTGAGCTTCTAGAGGGCGCAATTTCTATCCGATTTGGCTGAAATTTCGCAAGACGTTTTTTTATTGTTACTTTCAACAACTATGTCAAATAAAGTACAAGTCGGTTCATAACCTGGTTCATTGCCTGAAAGTTTGTACGACGGATTCTCTCATGACCATTAACATAGGTGTTTATTATGGTCTGAATCGGTCTATAGGCCGATACAGCTCCCATATACATCGATCTCTCTATTTTACTTCTTGAGCCCACAAATGGCGCAATTCTTATTCGGATTTGGGGACATTTTACATAGGTCTCCAACATATAATTTAATTGTGGTCCAAACCGGACCATATCTTGATATCGCTCTAATGGCAGAGCAAATATTTTCTTATATCCTTTTTTTTGCCTAAGAAGAGATGCCGGGAAAATAACTCGACAAATGCGATCCATGGTGGAGGGTATATAAGATTCGGCCCGGCCGAACTTAGCACGCTTTTACTTGTTTGTCTAATTTGGATCGTAGAAGCCCAAACTTTTATCTGTTTGAATATGAGCACTCTGCAATTTATTCGCATCATGTGAACACGAAATTAGAAATACTCGGAATAGATAGGCGTAAAGTAAAGTCATTAAAATACATATGAATATGGGTAGCATTTCTAAGAAAATGTTGCTCCATTATAATGCTTTGGCTTTGACACGACGTACGAAATGCTATTAATCAAGTTTTTGATAATTGTCGTAGCCTCCTCCACCTCTGTGAGGCAAGTTATTATAACTTAGTAAATATTTGTTAATAACTGTTTGTAAATGCAAATTTTCCCATGAACATTCCATTAAGGAATTGCGGGATATCTCCTTCATATCAATGAGTGCTGTCCGATACAAGTTTAAGTTCAATGCTAAGGGACCCCCTTCTTATACCCTCCACCATAAGATGGGCGTATATAATTTACGTCATGTAGCCATATCCCCCGTCTCACAGTCGGAGAAAATCAAAAAAAAAACTAGTAAAAACTATGCCGTATGAGAACGGGTAAAGATATCTCTTTGAAATGGTTAGAGCTGAGGCGTAGCAAGATTGTGTGCAAAAGGTTCTAGGTTCGAGCACTTTTTGGCAGGCTCTTAAAGTTGGTTAACTCGGTATTTGGAAATTTTGTTGGAGCTGCCAAATCCTAATTTTTGCTCCGAGTCCAAAATTCTTTTTTTGTATAGTGCACAAAAAACTCCGCTTGAGGTGTACAATATCTCCACTGGTTTTGGGGATATATAAGTTTTAATTTACATTTGTTGAAATTTTGGCCTCGATTAGCGTCGTATTTTGCAATTTACGAATGCGTTTGTGGTTCGATTTTCATTTTTATACCCACTAACCTAGTCATTCCGTTTGTAACACCACGAAATATTGATCTAGTACCCCATAAAGTATATATATTCTTGATCGTCTCGACGTTCTGAGTCGATCTAGCAATGTCTGTCCGTATGTCGAAATCACGATAGCGGTCGAACTCTTAAAGCTAGCTGTTTGAAATTTTGCACAGATACTTAGTATTGATGTAGGTCATTGATGATTGCCAATGGGCCAAATCGGTTCAGATATAGATATAGCTCCTATAAAACTGATCTCCCGTCTCATATGATTTGGCTGAAAATTTGCTCATAGTGTTATGTTATTATTTCCAATAACTGTGCCAAGTATGGTTCAAATCGGTATATAACCTGATATAGCTCCCATATACACCGATCTCCCGATTTGACTTCTAGAGCCCCTGGAAGCCGAAATTTTTTCCGATTTAGCTGAAAATTTGGATGCGGTATTCTGTTACGACTTCCAACAACTGTGCCTAGAACGGTCCAAATCGATCTATAACCTAATATAGCACCCATATAAAACGATCTCCGGATTTGATTTCCTGAGTCCTTACAAGCCGCATTTTTTGTCGGATTTGAAATTGGAAATTTCGCATCTAGTGTTCTGTTATAACTTCCAACAACTCTGCCTAATGCGGTCCAAATCGATCTATAACCTGATATAGCTCCCATATAAACCGATCTCCCGATTTGACTTCGTAAGCCCCTGCATGCCGCAATTTTTATGAAGTTTTGCATGTTCTGTAATGACTTCCAACAACTGCACGGTCAAGTATGGTCAAAAATGGGTCATAACCTGATATAGCTGTCATATAAACGGATCTTGAATCTTAACTTCTTGAGCCACAAGAGGGCGCAATTCTCATCCGATTTGGCTGTAATTTTGCGTTACGTGCTTCGTTATGATTCCCAACAACTGTGCCAAATATTGTTTAAATCGTTGCTTTTTGAGCCTCTAGAGGGCGCAATTGTTACCGATTTGGGTGAAATTTTGTACAACTGCTTCTCCCTTTAACATACATATCAAATATGGTCTGAATCGGTCTATAGCCTAATACAGCTTCCATATAAACTGATCTCTTTATGTTACTGCTTGAGTCCCTAAAGGACGCAAATCTTATTCGAATTGGGTTAAATTTTGCACAATGGCTTCTAATATGGTCTCCAACATTCAAGTCGATTATGGTCTGAGTCTGACCTTAACTTAATGTAGCTCCAATAGCATAGTAATTATTTTCTTTAATCGTTTGTTGGCCTAATAAGAGATACCGGAAAAATAAGTTGACAAAAGCTATCCATGGTAGAGGGTACATAAAATTCGACCCGGCCGCACTTAGTACGCTTTTACTTGTTACTTTTAAAGCCTTTACAAACGCATTTAGCACCCGATCTTCTCAAAAACTTGCAATGCGCTTTCTTCTGCGACAACGTGTGGATTTTGGTCGAAATCGGTTCATATTTGTGTACAGCCCGCACATACATAAAGGACGTAAGGCTTATAGGTCTGAAGGCCTTTGGTGGAGCATAACTTGCCTTGCCGGGCTTGAGTACAAATACCACCCTTGTATCCTGCCAGGCTTTCGGAGTATATGCAAGTCCATGGCACGCAGTGTAAATATTGGCCAGGTGGGGCGCCAGATAGTTTGCCAGGTCCGGGTGACTTAAATGGTTTGAAGTTCCTCAAGGATATCTTCTTTATATTCTATATAAAAAAATTCAATTTGTGTTTGTTTGTTTGGCGGTTTGTTTGTTTGTTCCATATAGACTCGAGAACGGCTGAACCGATTACCTTGAAATTTGGTTGGTCTGGAAGGAAACATAGGCTATATAATTTTTTGCTATCGGAAGGGGGGCGGACCCTCCCCCTTATCCCAAAAGTACTACCAAGTGGACCGATCAATATGGGATCCAAATGAAAGGTATTCAAGAGTAGAGTACTAATTCAGTAATAAAAGTGGGGTCCAAGTACCTGGGGGCAGCCCCAGCTCCAAAACCGCTTAAAATAGGTTTATTTGACGATCATGACAATATGGGTCTCAAATGAAAGGACAATATGGGTATCAAATGAAAAGTATGCGGAAGTAGATAACGAATCTGGCATACAAATTCACGTCGAAGTAAAGGGGGTCACCCCACCCCCACAAAAACGCCCAACTTGCGCACATTAGCCTAGCACGGATATATGGGACTCGGATAGACTGAAAAACGGCAGAACCGATTTTCTCGAAATTTTCGCATATTGTGAAGGTTGGTCTGGAAGGAAACAAAGGCTATAAAATTTTTCGGTATTGGAAGGGGGACGGAGACTCCCCCTTATGCCAAAAATACAACCCAAAATCAAAACTGGACCGATCGGGACAATATAAGTATCAAATGAAAGGCGTTGGGGAGTAGAATACGAATATGGTACTAACATTTGAGTCTAAGTACCCATGGGGCCGTCCCAACCCCAAAACTCTCCAAAACATACCTATTGGATGTTCATTTCAATATGGAACTCAAATGAAAGGTATTCGGGAGTAGATTTCAGATCGAAGTATAGGGGATCATGCCACCCCTCAAAAATGCCATTAGACCCATTATGACTATATAATACTTGGCTGAACCGATTTTCTTAAGATTTTCATAGATTGTCTACGTTTGTCTGGAAGGAAATATAGGCTATATAATTTTTAAACCTTGTGGAGGTGGAGGCGGACCTTCCCCTTTACCGCAAAAACGCCACCCATATCCGAAAGTGTCCGATGGGCACAATAAGGGTATTAAATAAAAGGTAATGGAGACCAGAACACAAATATGGTATTAAAATTTGGATTGAAGTACCCAGCGGGGCCCCCTTCCCTTCAACCCCAAAACTCCTCTAAACAGATGCATTCGAAGTTCATGTCAATATGTGACTCAAATGTATTAGGCAGTAGATTACAAATATGGCATAAAACATTGGGTCCAAGTAATGGAAGGTCGCCCACCCCCAAATACGCCCAAATGGGCATATCAGCCGACCATGGTTCTATGGGACTCAAATGAAAGGTATTAGGGAGTTGATTACGAATATGACATTAAAATTTGCGTTCAAGTCTAGGTGGCGCTTTTCCTCCTAAAGATACGTCAAATGGGTTATTGGACCCACTATGACAATATGGGACTCAATTGAAAGGTATTTGAGAGCAGAACGCGAATTTGATAACCAACTTTGGAGCCAAGTGTTTTGGGGTTCGACCTAAAGCACCCCCTAAATTGAACATCTTTTCCGTTGGGAATAAAGGACGAATTTGATACCTATTTTCAGTAAAAAGTGTCGGTTGCCGCACCAGCCTCAAAACAACTTCCAAACGTTTCATATTTACCGGCCATGGCAATATGGGGCTTAAATTAAAGGGATTTGGAAGTGCAGCACGAATTTGATATCCATATTTGAGTCGAAATGTATAAGGTGCCATCCCTCCCCTAATGAGAACATTACCACCAGGAACCGAGAAGGGGCAAATTCTCACACATAAATGAGTGCTTTCCGATTCAAGTTTAAACTCAATGATAAGGGACCTTTCTTTATAGCCGAGTCCAAATGGCGTCTCGCAGTGCGACACCTCTTTGGGGAAAATCTTTTAAATGACCATGCATGGCATTGTGCCTCGCAAATGTGTCCAACATTAAGAGGGGATAAACATCGATTTGTTCGATGTTCTTGCCAGGATTCGAATGCGTTTAGCGTCATAGGCTACAATGGCACGAATTCGATGTCCGCATTCAGGGCGAAGTGTCCCCACCCTAAAAGATATTTGAGAGTTAAAGAAGGCTGGTAAGGATATAATTCTAAACAGCGATGCTTTCCCGCATGCTAACTTGAAGATTAGCAATGCCAACTGCAATGCCATTTGGTGAAGTTTAAGAGATTAACCATCTAAATGCAAACTCAATTAACTTGTACGTTTTTTAATGAAATATGATTATATCATTATGATCATCAACGTCGTCATCATCGATTCATGTCAAAATGACAGCACCATAGCCAATGTACACATTTCATGACTTCTATATCATTGTGCTGTCAATTACGCCAACGAAGTAAGTCACAAGTGAGCTTTGTAAAGTAAGACGTTGCTAAAAGGGTCACATCTCCCAAAAACGAAAAGAAAAACTAATACCGGACCATTGTGCTGGAAGGGATTAGTTTGCACGCTGTTTTCATCTGGGGCAAGTGTCGTCTTCTATCATTCATCTCGTATTGCATTCTCGCTTCCCGGGAAAACAATGCGTGCTTACTAATGCTTGAAAATGGGGTTTAAACTTTTAGATTTCTTTGCATTGCGCACTATTCCATCTTTTTGCTGTCACTCGGTTCCCTCAAAATGAAAAGATGATGCCGGTTTATAAAACGTGCTACGTGCGAATGTCAAAGTTTATTTTTACCTCTGCCAAATGCCCTGCAGCATTGTTGTAGTTGCCATTGTTTTCTTACGATCCCCCATGCATGTCGTCAGTCGTCACACTTTGCATTTTCCTCAGGCAAGGGGGTAAGACGACAATTCGTACGTTTTTTGGTCGTTTCCTACGTTTCCGTTTGTGTTTTCTTAACGCTTCCCTTGCTTAGACTCGATTTTTTCTAAGAACTTTTTTGGGGTTGTCCCCGAGGAAGTTAAATTTGGGTGGGCCATAGGTTGGGTGGTGTGTGTTACACCTGCTGACAAATGGCATTACGCAGTGTGTCACATCTATCATCAGAGATTTAAGGGTTTTTTCGTGTGCACACACACCACGTCCTTTCGCAGATTGCAAACTTCAATCTCTGTCCTTTGTTTTGTCGTTTCGTGAACTTCTTCGAATTGGCCAAAGGAGAGATATAAACTCGGCACAAAGTATGGGATTTATAGTTTGTTGTACTCATAGGGCACATCACGAAGGTGATTCTGCCATAACGGTGCACACTCACTCACTCACAAAAAAAAAAAAAAAACAACAACAACACAAAATAGCATGAAACTCATAAGCTTAGCTAAAATCATTAGCATTATGGTAGTTTGTGTGCGGTTTGCTACAAATCTGGACTTGGTAGCTTAACTTAATGACATGCAGGGATACTTGTGTGGCTGTATAGATACCATGGATACAAATGATAAGACTTTTGGCAAAACTAGTCTAGAAATATAACCTAGAATTTAATTAATTGCTTTGGAACAGACGCTCCAGTGTCTTGCCTTGGGTGAAATGGAAAACTTTTTGTGCTGATTGTGACCCAGACAATAAAGTAATATGTCTATAGTGTGCTGCATATTGCAATACATATTGATGTCTAGTTCTCCAAAGGATACATACCGAAAAGTCTGCCTCCATATTGCTGGGTCATTTTACTTTGCCAAAACAATATTTACTATGTGTACCGAGCATTTACTATGTGCAAATGTGATAAGAGGGCTAAATTTTGGGTATGATTGAGAATATCCTTAAGGAATTTTTTTTTTGACAAACAAAAACTAAAAATCCAAACTTATTTCATTGTGTTTCATATAAGAAAATATAAATTCAAGGAATGTATGTTTAGACATGGATGGAGAAAAAAAATGTTCAATGAATTTGGAGAACCCATGGACCCCCATTCTCCTTACCCACCACCGTAAAACAATATGTATTGCAACAAAATGTATTGCAAATGGAATGACAATTTCATCCATATCCGAACCCAAAAGAATGGGTTAGGTTAGCTCGAAAAGACGTTGCGAATGCTAATCCGTCTTATGGCAATATAGCTTAGGTGCATGGCCTTTGTACATACACCAAAACCAGTAATTGGTCCGTTGTGAGCTCTAAATACTAATCTAGAACAACTAAAAGCGTGCTAAGTTCGGCCGGGCCGAACCTTGGTAACCCACCCCCATGGATTCTGCAAAAAATTTAGTTGAAGGGCTTAATTTTATTCTACATACCTAACTTCTGTGAAACCAGCAAAAATTAAAACTTCTAGGAACCGAACAAGGGTAATCGAGAGACCGCTTTACATGGCAGCTATATCAGGTTATAGACTGATTCGGACCGTACTAGGCACAGTTGTTGGAAGTCATAACGGAACACGACCTGTAAAATTTCAACCAAATCGGACAAAAATTGCGGCTTTTAAGGGCTCAAGAAGTCAAATCGGCAGATCGGTTTATATGGGGGCTATATCAGGTTATAGACCGATTCAAACCGTACTTGGCACAGTTGTTGGAAGTCATAACAGAACACTAAGTGCAAAATTTAAGCCAAATCGGACAAAAATTGCGGCTTTTAAGGGCTCAAGAAGTCAAATTGGGAGATCGGTTTATATGGGGGCTATATCAGATTATTGACCAATTTGAACAGTACTTATCAGAGTTGTTGGAAGTCATAACAGAACACCACGTTCAAAATTTTAGCCAAATCGGACAAAAATTGCGGCTTGTAAGGGCTCAAGAAATCAAATCGGGAGATCGGTTTATATGGGGGCTGTATCAGGTTATTGACCGATTTGAACCGTGCTAAACATAGTTTGTGGAAGTCATAACAGAACACTAAGTGCAAAATTTAAGCCAAATCGGACAAAAATTGCGGCTTTTAAGGGCTCAAGAAGTCAAATTGGGAGATCGGTTTATATGGGGGCTATATCAGATTATTGACCAATTTGAACAGTACTAATCAGAGTTGTTGGAAGTCATAACAGAACACCACGTGCAAAATTTCAGCCAAATCGGACAAAAATTGCGGCTTGTAAGGGCTTAAGAAGTCAAATCGTGAGATCGGTTTATATGGGGGTTATAGACCGATTGGGATCGTACTTGGAACAGTTGTTGGAAGTCATAACAGAACACCACATTCAAAAATTTCAGCCAAATCGGACAAAAGTTGCGGCTTGTAAGGGCTCAAGAAATCAAATCGGGAGATCGGTTTATATGGGGGCTATATCAGATTATTGACCGTTCGTCGCCAACGCCCTTAACTCGGACTGCTTCGCCCCGACAGGCTTCGGGTTAACCAAATTTATTGATGGCAGTCCACTGGCCTTCAAGCCAAATCGTCGGATCTTTCTTTCACCCTTACTTCGATGTCCTGTCAACCAAGCAATGCGGATCGTGCCATCCTTAGAGAGGGCGTTAATCTCCTTCTTCATTCCAAGACTGTTCGTGACGCACACTCATGCATACCGTAATTGCGTGGGGGTCTATATTGAAAACTCAGATCGTAGTCCCTGGGTGCTCAATGTAGACAGTCAAGCGCACTATGTCCTCTAGCTTTCAGATTATAGCATGAACTACCGATGGCAATCAAATCGGGAGATCGGTTATATGGGAGCTATATTAGGTCATGGACCGATTAAGACCATATTTGGCACGTATGTTGAAGGCACGAAGAAAATGTAAACATAATCGGCGCCCTATAGACGCTCAAGAAGTCAAATCGGGAGATCGGTTTATATGGGAGCTATGACAGGCTATTGGCCGATTCAGACCATATTGGGCTCGTATGTTTAAGGCCACAGAGGATGTCACTGTCCAAAATTTCAGCCTACTCGGCACCCTTTATATGGGAGCTGTATCAGGTTATGAACGAATTTAAAACAACATATCTGGCACAGTTGTTGGAAGTCAGAACAAAACACCATGAGTAAAATTTCAGTGAAATCGAATAATAATTGCGTCCTCTAGAGGCTCAAAAATTCAAATCGGGACATTGGTTTATATGGGAGACAAGCTGAACCCGGCCCGCGCTGCTGCACTTTCATTAGCACCAAGCGAAAAAAAATTTCTTAATTACTACCATATTTATCTCCCCAGTACAATTTGCTAGCCATGATTTACAAATATTCACATTTTGGGAGGTGTTTGGAGTGGTAGGCAACCTCCTATAATGTGAACCTCAGTTTTAAAACCATTTTCGAAATATACTACCGAAAACTTTTTATTTGAATCCCATATTCTCATGACGGTCTAATATGCCCATTTAGAACGGTTTTGGTTTTGGGACGGTCCCTTTGGTAATTACATCCAACTTTTAATATCAGATAATCATATTCGTACTCTACTCTCCAATATCTTCCATTGGAGTGCTATATAGTCCCGATCGGTCCACTTTTGATTTTGGGCGGTACTTTTGATGGGGTTTTGGGCTGGGGTTGGCGCCCTAGGTACTTGCATTAAATTTTCCGATCGGTCTACTTTGATTTTGGGCTTGGGGCGGCCCTTGATACTTGCATTTAATTTTTAATATCATTTTCATACTCTACTCTCGAATACCTTTCATTGGGGTCCTATATTGTCCCGATTGGTCCACTTTTTTCTTTGGGCGGTACTTTTTGCGGGCGCCCCAGGTATTTGGACAAAATTTTTTACACCATATTCGTATTCCACTCCCGAAAGCTTTTCATTTGAATCCCATATTATCCCGATCGGTCCTCTTTGATTTTTGGCAATATTTTTGGGGTGGTTTTGAGCTTGGAAAGGTACTCGCTAGGTATTGGACCCAATTTTAAATATCATATTCATACCCTACTCCCAAATACCTTTTATTTAAATCCCATATTGTCCCGATCGGTCCACTTTCGATTTTGGGCGCTGCCTGGGATGGCCTCCTAGGCACTTGGACCCAATTTTTAATACCATATTCGCATTTAACTCCCAAATATCTTTAATTTGAGTACCATATTGTCTCAATCGGTAAATATGTCCTACTGGGGGTCTTGAGGGGTGGGGAGGCCTCTCAGACACCAAAAATTAATTTTTATTTCAGATTTGCACTCTACTTTTAAATATGGTGATGATTGGACAACAAATACGACCTGCACTTCGATTATAAGGATATATGAACTCAAAGACGGACAGACGGACATGGCTAAATCGAATCAGAAAGTGATTCTGAGTCGATCGGTATACTTATCAATGGGTCTAGCTCTTCTCCTTCGTAGCGTTACAAACAAATGCACAAAATTATAATACCATGTACCACAGTGGTGGCGTAGGGTATTAAACAAATTGGCAAAAACCCCTCGAGATCTCAAATTCCAATCCCATCCGATCCCAGATCCCCCAATTGGGCGCGTGTTTTTTACCCTACATCACTACTGTGGTACAGGGTATTATAACTTAGTGAATTTTTTTATAGCAAGAGGCGTTCGGACCACCTAGAGCTAAGAAATTTTGCACATGATCTCGCTATCACCTTAGCTCTGCGATTTTAAATTGCACAATCCGTTCTCATATGGCATATTTATACCCTACACCACTACTGTGGTACAGGGTATTATAACTTAGTGAATTAGTTTGTAATGCCCAAAAGGAAGAGAGATAGACCCATTGATAAGAATACCGATCAACTCAGAATCACTTTCTGATTCGGTTTAGCTATGTCCGTCTGTCTGTCTGTTCGTCTGTCTGTCCGTCCGTCTGTCCATATTAATTTGTGTGCAAAGTACAGGTCGCAGTTTTCATCCGATTGTCTTCAAATTTGGTACAGACATGTTTTTCGGCCTAGAGACGAAGCCTATTGGAAAAAATCTGTTCAGATCTGGATATAGCTCCCATATATATGTTCGTTCGATTTTCAGTAATATTGCAATAAAATGGTCATTTGATAACCGATTCTCTCGAAATTTTGCAGGAAGGATTTTTTTACGACTCTCAATATTACTGGTGAATTTAATGGAAATCGGTTCAGATTTAGATATAGCTCCCATCTGTATATATCGCCCGATTTTCACCCCTAGAGCCAATGCAAGCACATTTATTGGCCAATATTGCCAAAATATTGCACAACGCTTTCCTCGAAGACTATCACAATATACATAGAGTTTGGTCAAAATCGGTTCAGATTTAGATATAGCTACCATATATATGTTCGTCCGATTTCCAGTAATATTGCAATAAAATGGTCATTTGATAACCGATTCTCTCGAAATTTGGCAGGAAGGATGTTTTTACGACTCTCGACATTACTGGTGAATTTCATGGAAATCGGTTCAGATTTAGATATATCTCTCATTTATATATATTGCCCGATTTTAAATTCTAGAGTCACAGCAAGCGCATTTATTGATCCATCTGGCCAAAATTTTGCAAAACGCTTTCCTCGACGACTGCCACAGTATCTGAGGAGTTTGCTTGAAATCGAATCAGATTTAGATATAGATCTCATATATATGTTCGTCCGATATTGAGAAATATTGCAAAAAAGTGATCATTTGATATCAGATTCTGTCGAAATTTTGCAGGAAGGATTCTCTTATGACTCTCATTATTAGTGGTGAGTTTCATAGAAATCGGCCCAGATTTAGATATAGCTGTCATATATGTATATCGCCCGATTTTCAGTTTAAGAGCCACTGCAAGCGCATTTATTGACCAATCATGCCTAAATTTTGCACAACGCTTTCCTTGACGACTACCACATTATTTGAGAAGTTTGCTCGGAATCGGTTGGGAATTAGATATAGCTCCCATATATACTTTCGTCAGATTTTGGGTAATTTGACATAATGTTGCCGTGTGTCAACCGTAGTTTTTACAGTTTGAACATATTTGCTCGCCAAGGTCCATCAAAATTGGTTCGGAATTGGATATAGGTTCCATATTGTACTTATAGGGAAGATGTAGGATATTATACAGTCGGCACCGCCCGAGTTTTCGCCCTTCCTTACTGGTTTTTACTAGTTTTTCTTTCGATTTTCCCCCAAAATGGGACGGGCATACGCGCAGACGGACGGGCATGGCTAAATCGACTTAGTATGTCAAAATGTTCAAAAATATATATATTTTATAGGGTCTCATATCAATATTTCGATGAGTTATAAACGGAAAGACGAAATAAATATTTCCACATCCTTTGGTGGAGCCAATGAAAATACACTGCCACTCTAACCGACTAAACCTACTTGAAATTTGATACGTGGAGTAAATCATGCCACTTAAAATGTCGCCTAGATAGGACTTTTAGTAGTAACCTACTTACTTTGCTTAAAGATAGGTTAAGTTTGAAGATGGGCCACATCCGATTATAGATCTTGCTATAGCCCTCTATTAGCCAATATCCCGATATTCTTTAAAGAGTTGAAAAAAAAAAATACTTTACTAGACCGAATCATAGTTCAATATGGCAGCTACCATACAGTCTAATTTCATACCACCTCAATAAAAATTAATTGTGCAAAAAGAATATTGGAGTGCATGAATATTTCGAAGTGTATAAAAACCTTAGTTATTTCTTGGCATTTTCTAAAAAAAATGCCAAATATTTTCTATGAAATAATTTTATTCAAAATATGTAACTTCTCACAAATGTCGTGCTCCATATTGCTGTTATTCCCATGAAAATCTATAATGTCACCTGACAAATTCCAATTTGATGAAAATTCTTGTGATTTGGCATTGTGATGCCATATTTCTCAGCATTTCATGCAAACCCAAAGAATAAATAACAGCGTGTGAATTGTGTGATATAAAGCAAAACTTTTCTAACGGAAATGCCGTAAGAACCCCCATTACTTTTCACTAACAACTCTCACGAATGTCCCCCTGTCCACCAGGCTTCATTTGATTTAGGATTCTGTTGAAGTGCTCTACTTTGCTAACAAATTTATGGCCAATGTTTTCTTCTCACGACAATGAGAGATTGTTAGTGATTGATATCCAATCATTTGGTCCCGTATACATTGCGAATATTTAATCAGACCCCTCGCACCCATTTCTGAAATGGCGTGATTGAGTCATTATGATTTAGTTATAATGATGTAATTCCCAATAAACAAAATAGAAAAAAAAAAAACATGAAACAAACGGCGAAATAAAGTTATCACAAAATTTGAACAATAAATTAATGAAACCCAAATGTAATTCAAGGATATTGCCACAAGGATTACAAATGTTTTCGCTTATTTGTGTGTAACACCAAGTTATTAATCATCCTCCATAGTTTCAATTGAAGCCTTTTTATTGTAAATGGAACAAGGAATTCCTTTGGTAAAATTTGAGTTTGATTATTCTGTTAAATGTGTGCTAAAAAGTGTTGATACATCATCATATTTGTCTCGATTTTTGTTTCACTGTTGAACAGTAGTGTAGCACTACAGGGTATTATAACTTAGTGCGTTTGTTAGTAACACCCAGAAGGAAGGGAGATATACCCATTGATACGGACCCACTCATAACCACTTTCTGATTCGATTAACCCTTTTCCGTTTGTCTGGCTACATTTATATACCCACCACCACAGGATGGAATTTTATACCCACCACCATAGGATGGCAGTATACCAATCCTGTCAATCCGTTTGTTAAACCTCGAAATATTGATCTGCGATCCCATAAACTTAGTCGAAGTAGCCATGTCCGTCTGTCCGTCCGTCCGATTGTCGAAATCACGATATCAGTCGAAGTTTTGTATAAATACTTCTTGTTGATGTAGGTCATTGGGGATTGCAAATGGGTCATATCGGTTCAGATTTGTATATAGCTTCCACATTAAGTGGTCCTACGTCTTGACTTCTTGAGAGCCCCCCTATTCTGATTGGGCTTAATTTTGCATATAGTGTTCTGTTACAACATTCAACGATCGTGCCGTGTATGATCCAAATCGGTATATAACCTGATATATATAGCTCCTACATAAGACAATCTCCCGATTTGCCATCTTGAGTATCTGGAAGACGTAGTTGTTATCGACTTAGGTGAAAATTTGGGCGTAGTGTTCTGTTGAATCGGTGTAAAACCTTGGCTTAAGTGGCAGTGGCAGGACGATGACTTCTAGTTCCTACCGTCCATACATCTAGTTTCTACCTTCTTGTTCCTACCGTCCAGATCGCACAGCTTCTCAAAGAAATGAGAAACTAAAGGTGAACTCCTTCTTACTACCTTACTTTACTTATTTTAATTGGCTATGACAGAATATTTGTTCCACTAGCCAAACGTAGAAAAGCTATCCACGTGCCTCGATATTCTGCGCTCATTCTAAAATCTCTGAAATCAAGTTTCGAGGTGACTCCCACCACTTGATTTTTTCCATCGGGCTTTTGGTCATCCCGGTTTGCGTGTACCACCGTGATTGCCTTCAAAAGACTTCTTTGTTGGAGCTTCTTCATCCATTCTGACAACATGACCTAGCCAACGCAGCCGTTGTATTTTTGTATTTTGATGCGTGTAACTATGCTATCGTCGTCATACATCGCTATCGTCGTCATATATCGCTCATACAGCTCGTGGTTCATACGTCGCCTATATTCTCCATTAAAGCAAACTGGTCCATATATTTTACGAAGAATCTTTCTCTCAAATACTCCAAGCACTGCCTCATCTGCTTTTACATGTACCCATTCCGTCTTGTCTTTCTTGTGTAAGGGATATAGTATGCTGAGGTTCCTATCATAGGGTGCATACCCAGATTGCGAGGGCAAGTTGATGCATATGCCTTATCAACATGTCGCCATTGGTCTTGAATTATTCAGCGGGTAACCCATCGGCTCCTGTTGCCTTGTTGTTCTTCAGTTTGGTCACTGCTACTTGGACCTCAATATGACTAGGAGGTAAACATTCTACACCGTCATCAGGGATAGGTTCTGCGGTATCCTCTTCGCCGCCATCGTCGGACACTTGCAGTTGGTCAAAATGTTATTTCCATACGCTCAGCATGCTATCTGTGTCAGATATCAGATTTCCTACTTTGTCTCTGCAGGAGGATGTGCCTGCACCAATGCCATCGGTTTGATGTTTAATTATTTAGTAGAATTTCCTGACTTCATTCTGACTCATGTACATCTCAATTCGCTCACACTCAAGTCTTTCCATTTCTTTTTTCTTTCTGCGGAACAGACGTTTTTTCCTCTCTTCCGATACCTCCCTTTTTTCTGGCGCGTTACTACTGATTGCAGGGTTGCATTGTATGCCGCAATCTTGGCTTCAGTAGCATCTCGAAACTCTGGGTCGTACAATGGTTTTCTTGGGGGAGACTAATTACGAATTTTGCGGCATTTTCCATGGAGTGGACAATGGTTTGGCACCGCGCCATTATATCATCGGAACAAGGGGTGCTTTCAGAGCAGTTGGGTCAGTCGAGTATGTCGTTGTCATCGTTTGTGTTTGCAGCTTTTCAATGTCCAGCTTCCGTGCAGTGTCAGATCGTACTTTCCTCGCCATGTTCAAACGGGTGCGAACCTTTGCTGCAACAAGGTAATGATCCGAATCTATATTCCCTCCTCGGATCGATCGTACATCTAACACGCTGGATGAATGCCTTTCATCTGTCACAACGTGATCAATTTGGTTTCTCGCGTTTTGTTTGGGTGACAGCCATGTGGCTTTGTGAATATTTTTATGTTGAAATTTGGTGCTACTAACTACCATGTTTTTTGCCGTGGCGAAATCTATCTGCCTCAACCCATTACTGGATGTTGTCTCGTGGAGGCTAAACTTTCCGACTGTTGCACCAAAAATGTCTTCCTTCCCTATCTTCGCATTAAAATCTCCCCGAACGATTTTAATATCATGGGCGGGGCAGCGGTCATTTTCTCTCTCTAAGCGATCGTAGAAAATATCCTTGGTCTGCTCGTCATTGTCTTCCGTCGGGGCATGGGCACATATAAGGTTGATGTTGAAGAATTTGGATTTTATGCAGATTGTGGCTAGCCTCTCATCCACCGGAGTAAATCTGGAACAAGGAGACACCAAATTCATGCCTCGTGTTATGGCAGCTATAGTATAGTTCGTCACCGTTTGGTGTTGTAGTGATGCCATTCCCAGTCCATCGCACTTCCTGTAAGGCGGTTATATCTGCCTTGTACTTATCCAATACATCTGCCAGCGCGCCTGCACCTTCACTATAAAGAGTGCGGACATTCCAGGTGCAGATCCGCAAATCATGGTCCTTTACTATTACTATTTACGATGGACACCACACAAGTCGGAGCTCAAAGTTCCAGCCTGTGTGGTGCTTATAGTTATCCCGTATCGGCCATGTTAGGGGTAGACCAATACCAAGAAAATGAAGTAGGTCTAACATCTAACCTATTTGCAACAAGTAAAAGCGTGCTAAGTTCGGCCGTGCCAAACTTTATATAACCTCCACCATGGATCGCATTTGTTGAGTTCTTTTCCCGGCGTCTCTTTTTAGGTAAACAAAGGAAAAGAAAGGATAAAAGAAAATAATTGCTATGCTATTGGAGCTATATCAGGTTATGGTCCGATTCGGACCATAATGAGGGGAATGGAAAGGATTTCGCCCTTTAGGGGCTAAAAAAGTAAAATAGGGAGATCGTTTTATAGGAGAGGTGTATTAGATTATATACCGTATTTGACACGTATGTTGAAGGTCACGAAAAAGCCGTTGTACAAAATTTCACCCAAATCAGGTCATAATTGCGCCCAATAGAGCCTTAAAAAGTCAAAATCTCATATCGGTTTATATGGCACTTATATCAGGTTATGGACCGATTTGAACCATACTTTGCACAGTTGTTGAATGTCATAACGAAACACATCGTGCAAAATTTCAGGGAAATCGGATAGGATTTGCGCCCTCTAAAGATTCTAGAAGTCAAGACCCCAGATCGGTTTTTATGACAGCTATATCAGGTTATGCATCGATTTCAACCGTATTTCGCACAGTTGTTGAAAATCATAACAAAACACCTCATGCAAAATTTCAGCCAAATCGGATAAGAATTGCGTCCTCTAGTGGCTAAAGAAGTCAATATTCAAGATCGGTTTATATGGCAGCTATATCAGGTTATGAACCGATTTGAACCATACTTTGCACAGTTGTTGAAAGTCATAACGAAACACATCGTGCAAAATTTCAGGGAAATCGGATAGGATTTGCGCCTTCTAAAGGCTCTAGAAGTCAAGATCCCAGATCGGCTTTTATTACAGCTATATCAGGTTATGGACCGATTTCATCCGTATTTGGTACAGTTGTTGAAAATCATAACAAACCACCTCATGCAAAATTTCAGCCAAATCGGATAAGAATTGCGTCCTCTAGTGGCTAAAGAAGTCTAGAAGTCAAGATCCAAGATCGGTTTATATGGCAGCTATATCAAAACATAGACCGATATGGTCCATTTACAATTCCAACAGACCTACACCTATAGGAAGTATTTGTGCAAAATTTCAAGCGGCTAGCTTTACTCCTTCGAAAGTTAGACGAATATTTCGAGGAGTTACAAACGGAATGACAAAATTAGTAAACCCCTATATTTTGGTGGAGGGTATAAAAACGGCAGATCGCGGAGATGGGTGGGGCTATTTAAACTAAATGTAGTTTGTTTATAGTAACTCAAAAACAGAAATTAGGTATCCTATTTAAGGTGGGATATCTTTGGGGGCCGCCCCCCCTCATAGCCGGCCAAATGGAAATACAGGGTGGCTGATGAAAGCCGCTACCAAAAAAAAATGTAATAACTTTTTTTCTATTTAATAATAATAATTTAATAATTAATTTAATTAATTAATTAATTAATTTAATTAATAATAATTTAATAATTAATTTAATAATTTAATTTAACATGAATAAAAGAAAAATGTATTCCATACACCGAAAAAAAAATGTAGCAATATTCATCATTGTAGCAATATTCATCAGCCACCCTGTATAAACCAATAATGACAATATGGGGCTCAAATGAAAGGTATTTCAGACTACCACAAATCTGATATATAGGGATCCACCTAACCCCCAAAAATACCCTCATACCCGACATTTTTATCGATCATAGCAATTTAGGGCTCAAAAGAGAGGTATTGGGGAGTAGAGCACTAATATGATATCCACACTGGGACGAAATATCTCAAAGGCTGCACCAGCACTCCCAAACAGAATTTATTTCCTGATCGTGCCAGTATAAGGCTCAGATAAAATAAGAGAGTGAAAGAAGGCGCAGCGGAGGGGGTTCTTTCCAGCCAGTTTGTTAATAAAATTCTATAATTTGCAAGCGTTGTGCGTTTGTAAGACAATTCATGGTTAAATTATAGACCAAATTGAAGATATTTGACAGTGATGCCAAAAAGATAATAGCTAAAAAATCACCCTTTATGTGATGCTTTTCATTTTGATAGCCACTCATTGGAATTGCCATGTATCTCAATTTGTAAATTTCTTATTCATATGAATTCATGTTTTGTAATTATTTTCAAGTTGCTAATTCTCTATGAAATGTATGGGCCTTATACTCGTCACCTAAGTAGCTTTATGGCACAATTTGAAAAATGGTTCCAATTACAACATAGAACACCCTGAAAGTCTGTCTCACTCAAACAAGGCAATTGTGCCCTTAATTAAAATGGACATCAATCAATTATGTTTGTCGACTTTTATAACCCCTCCCTGCACAGTTGACAAAATTTAAATGAGAAAATAGTTTTGGTATGTGGAAACTTTTCAATTTTGGACTTTTGCAATACAAAATTGCATATCATCAGTAATTGCCAATATTTCCGCACAGAGCAGCATACACATTGACAAATTCACTTTGGCCAAAATAATCTCCGACCATGAATTCTATGAATGAAGAAGTTAGAGTTGTAACAATGTGTGTAGACATGTGTGTGCGTATGAGAATCTGCTGAAAGGCACTGGGGATTACGTTATTTGTTCAAAAGCCAACTCCCAACGCATTCTCCCAAACTCTTTGGTGAATTTTTGCATTGGTGCTCCAATCTCATCGCGACCAACAGCAGTTGCTTCCATTGGCTGGGCTACCTCATAGACACTGTTGATTAATTTATGGAAGTCTCGTTGTTTGGGGCGGTAATAATGCAGGCATAATTTATCAATGACCAAGTGATTGAAATAGATTTTGGCTGACGATTCGGAAAAAGGAGCGCTTTATTGCATGTTTGGCAACATTATTGCCCAATTGCCAGCATCAGGTGATGGACATTGCGGTGCAATCTGTTGAACAGATTTAAAGATTAGCCAAATTAAATTTGAAATCGCATTCAAAGTGCTTTTATTAGTGATTCATATAAAATGTATGGTGGCTAATATTGGTGGGTTATATATTTTGCGGAATTAAAATATCAACTAAACAAATGTCAATCAAAATTTGTTTGGACCACAAAACGGAGGAAGCGACTAGCATATGACTTTCATCATCTCACTGCGTGGGAATAAAATTTCAATTTGTGAACTAATGGATAGTTATGTCATAACATGATGAAGTACCAAACAGGCAAGGAAAGGCAAAAGTCAGGCGGTATCGACTATACACTATCCTTCACCTTCCCTATAAGTCAAAATTGGGTGATATATACACCTTCTATGTTATATAGAGAGTTATTAGAGTCGTATCAAGTTTTTAGAGAGTCGGTTACATTCGAAGATGCATATTTATGGGAGCTTTATCTAAATCTAGCCAGAGGACTGCCGTCAATAAACTTAACCCGAAGCCTTTCGGCTCGACGCAGTCCGAGTTAAGGGAGTGGCGACGAATGCGCATGCAATATTGTGGAACAACGAAACGGTCGGTAGGACGGCGAAAATCCCATGGGGGCATCCAGATCGTGAGAAGACGAAGCTATAACTAAAAGGAAGTAAGAAGGTGGTCAGTATAGATAATGGTATCATAACGGAACATATAGGACTACGAGCTCACTTACATAAAATCGGTGTGGCAAGTGATAGCATGTGTAGGGCATGCGGGGATGATTATGAGACGTTGGGGCATTTCTTTTGTCATTGCCCGGCTTTCGGGTCTAACAGATACCGGCACTTAGGTGGGGACACCACACCAGACATGAACCAACTTAGGGGAGTGGTATTGAGAACAATTTAGGATTTTGAAAGTAGCACAGAAGTCCTAAATTAAAAATTTCGTTATAGAGGTTTATTAATAGTATTTAGAGTGCACAACAAGCTGATTACTGGCTTAGATGTATGTCCATATTGGCATGGGGCGGATTAATAACTGCACCCTCTTTTCAACCTAACCTAACCTAACCTTATCTAAATCTGTACCAATTTCTATGGAATGCACCACCTATGTGAAGAGTCAAAAGAAAATCCTCCACTATAAATTTCGTGAAGATCGGAAGACAAATGACCACATTTTTGCAATATTAGTCTAAATCAGACGATACATACAGTCGCTCAACAAAGTTTACGTACACATGTGTCTTGCAAATAAAATGGCTATATTTCCTACATTAATATAAAGATATTTGATTTTTTGCCACTAAAATTCACTGGACGATAGATCATTAGATATGTAGCGAGTTTACACGATATTAAATCCATGAGAAGTTAGAAATGTAGCGAAAACCCTAAAAAATGTCGGAAATTCATATCGAACAAGAAAAAAGGCTTTAAGTTCGGCGGGGCCGAACTTTGGATACCTAACACCTAAGGTATATATGTAAACCAACTTCCGTCATAATCCGGTGCAAAAAGCATAACTTATGTCCCCATAGCGGCCGATTTGAACCAAATTCGGCGGTATAATAAGTACAAGTCATTGTTGATTTTTATACCCTACACCACTACTGTGGCACAGGGTCCAGGTCCAGGTCCGATTCTCTCGAAATCTAGCAGAAAGGATTTTATTATGGCTCTCGACATTACTTGCAAATTTTATGGAAATCGGATCAGATTTATATATAGCTCTCATATACATATATCGTCAGATTTTAACTTCTGGGTTCACAGCAAGCTCATTTATTGATCCATTTAGACAAAATTTTGGAAAACACTTTCCTCGACAACTGCCACAGTATCTGAGAAGTTTGCACGAAATCGGTTCAGATTTTGGTATAGCTCTCATGTTAGTCCGATTTTTAGAAATATTGCAATAAAGTGCTCATTTTTTACCCGATTCTCTTGAAATTTGGCAGGAAGGATTTTCTTATGATTATCGGTATTTCTGGTGAATTTCATAGAAATCGGCCCAGATTTAGGTATAGCATCATATATGTAGATCGCCCAATTTTGACTTGAAGAGCCACTGCAAGCCCATTGTTTGACCAATCTCGCCAACATTTTGCACAAGACTTTCCTCGACGACTACCACATTATCTGAGAAGTTTGCTCGAAATCGGTTCAGAAGTAGTTATTACTGTTTGAACATATTTGTTCGGAATTTGATATGGATTGTTGAATAACCCATCTGAAAACATCCGCCGAGGTACATCAAAATTGATTCAGAATTGGATATAGCTCCCACATTGTACTTATAGAGTAGGTGTAGGATATTGTACAGTTGGCACCGCCCGTCTTTTGCTTTTCCTTACTGGTTGTAGAATGAAATATTGGTCTTTTTGGTAACATTATCCAAATATAGACCATATATTCGACAGGGATGTCGAAACGCCTAACATAAGTCACTGTGTCAAATTCCAGCGAAATCGGATTATAAATGCGCCTTTTATGGGGCCAAGACTTTAAATCGAAATACCGGTCTATATGGCAGCTATATCCAAATCTGAAACGATCAGGGCCAACTTGAAGTGGGATGTACAAGGGCCTAACCAGAGATGGCCTGTCAGAAACAGTGACGTATATGACATACATTTCCGACGTATATTACATATGTACGTCGAAAACGTCGTAAACCTAGCCAAAAAACTAGGTTTCTGACAGAAAAAAAATTCGAACGAAAATTTGTCGAATTTTTGATCTGATTAACTAAAAATTTTGGCATAAGTATTAACACTCCATGTACCGTTTCACTTGACACTTCCTCAGATGTCATGCATTTTTAACATATGTCGTTTACAACAGCTTTCAAAAAGCAAATTAAAACGGGAGAAGCAAATAATTTTGCAAAATGATACAAAATAATTGCAATTTCTAAATATAATTGATGAAAACTAATAATTTATTGATTTTGTGCTTCACAAAAAAATCCTTAAACGTTACTTTATAAATTGACTTGAAATTTGCGTATATCCAATTTATTGTGTGAAAAATGTAAATGCAAAAATTAAAAAAAAAAAACTTAATATTTCTTTTATTGCGAAATTTTTTTACATATAAACTCTTCTATATACAACAAATAAGTGACAATAATATTTGTTAAAAATCAAACTTTTACACTGAGTTATTAAGGTTTATGACGTTTGCGACTTTTTGTACGTTTTATACAAGTATACGACGTTTTCGACTTTTACAACTTTTTGACAGTCGGAAACCTAAAAAATCGTCTTACGGACCATCTCTGGGCCTAACTTAACCCACTGTCCTGAATTTCGGCGAAATCCGACAAAAAATGCGCCTACAACCTTGAATCGAGAGTTCGGTCAATATGACAGCTATAACCAAATCTGGACCGATCTGGGCCAAATTGATGAAGCATGTCAAAGGGCCTACATAATAAATGTGGCTTTTATGGGCCTAAGATCTTTATCCGACGAATTGGTCTATATGGAGTCAATATCAAGATAGAGTCCGATATAGCCCATCTTCGATCTTAACCTGCCTATGGATAGACAAACGAATTTGCGCAAAGTTTCAGCTCAATATCCCTATTTTTAAAGACTGTAGCGTGATTTCAACAGACAGACGGATACAGGGAGAGACGGACGGACATGGCAAGATCGTCTTAGATTTTTACGACGATCAAGAACAGTATACTTTACTAGCTGAACCGGGCCCGTACCGCTGTGCGTTCTTTATATGGAACCAAATTATCCTCACAACATTATGGAGCTTTCAGTGAAATGCCATGCTACGCAAATATCATATTTATAACTCTTGACTAACAGTTTAACAATATACAATATATGTCTCTATCGGAATTCCATATGATTTTCATTGGTCTATGAATTCGCTCGGAGGGTTTAGTGTCATTTAAGTTTGGATGTTAGACGTGCTCCATTCTTATTTGAGCCCCATATTCTCATTGGAATGTTGGGAGTGGAAGGCCCCCAGGGTGGTTGTGTGAACCCCTAGAAACGTGGTCCTGAAAGTGGGTATGAATTTCGTGCTCTATCCCAAAATACCTTTCATTTAAGCCTTATTCGGGTGTGAGGTGGTCCTCCAGGCACTTGGCCGTGAAAAAAATATCAGCTTCTTGCTCAAATATCGATTATTTGAACTACATATTGCCATTGACCTCCAAATTGGATATCAAATTCGTTTTGTAATCTCAAATACCTTTCATTTAAACCCCTTATTGCAAAAGTCAGCAAATATGTTCGGTTTGGGGTTGGACCCTATAAACTATCAATATCGAGTTTCACTCTTTTTAAGACCCAAATTGTCATGGTGAGTAAATACGTCCTATTTGGGGGTTGTTATGGTGGTGCGACGTCCCCTAGACAATTGGTCCCGAATGTTGATATCAGATTCGTGGTCTACTCCCAAAAACCTTTGATGTGAGCAAACATGTCCGATTTGGAGGGGTGTTCGGGGGATGGGGCGGCCACTCCGTGACTTGCCCTTGAAAATATATATCAGATTCGTGTTATGGGTTGCCCAAAAAGTAATTGCGGATTTTTCATATAGTCGGCGTTGACAAGTCGTTGTGACTCTGTAATTGCATTCTTTTTTCTGTCAGTTATCAGCTGTTACTTTTAGCTTGCTTTAGAAAAAAAGTGTAAAAAAAGAGTATTTGATTAAAGTTCATTCTGAGTTTTATTAAAAATGCATTAACTTTCTTTTAAAAAATCCGCAATTACTTTTTGGGCAACCCAATATATTCTAAAATACCACTTATTTGAGCACCATATTGCAATGGTCAGCAAATACGTCCTATTGGGGTGGTGTTATGGAGGTGGGGTGGCCACATACACCCTTTATCCCGAATATTGATATCAGATTCATGCTTTACTCTCAAAGGCCTTTCATGTGAGCCCCATATTGCTATTTTCAAAAATTTGTCCTCTTTGGGGTATGTTTTGGGAAAAGGCGACTCCCCAAAAACTTGGTCCCACATTTGGATTTCAGACACTCAAATACCTTTTATTTGAGGCCCATATTGCCATGGTCAGCAACTAAGTCCTGTTTGGGGTTGTTTTAGGGAAGGGGTGGAACCCCAGAAACTTGGTCTCACATTTTTATATCATTTTCTACTCTCAAATTACTTTCGTTTGAGTCCCACATTGCCATGGTCGTTAAATATGTCTGATTTAGGAGTGATTTGGGAGTTGGAGAGGTCTCGCAAACACATGGTCCGACAATTGGTATCCGATACGTTTTCTAGTCTTAAATACCTTTCATTTGAGTCCCATATTGTCGTGATTGGTGTATATGTATATTTCGTAGGTTTTGGGGGTGGGGCGGCTCCCTTAGATACCCCATCAGATGTTTGGATACCAAATTTTTGTTATTATTTAACTAAAAGAGAGCACACAAAATTTCGCTTAAATCACACCGAGTCACCGAGATCTGGTATTTGTGAGAATTATGGTAAAGTGGAGGGTTCGCCCTCCCTTCAGATATCAAAAAATGTAGTATCCTATTTTTACCACTGGATCATTATGCACAATCTGTCAAAATCGGTTCAGCCGTTTTTGAGTCTATAAGGAACACACAAACAAACAAACCGACAAACAAACACAAATTGATTTCTATACCCACCACCATAGGATGGGGGTATACTAATCTAGTCATTCCGTTTGTAACACCTCGAAACAATGATCTAGGACCCCATAAAGTACATACATCTTCTGTCGAAAACACGATAGCAATCGAACGCGTAAAGCTAACCGCTTGACACCGATACTTAATATTGATGTAGGTCGTTGGAGATTGCAAATGGGCCATATCGGTTCAGATTTAGATATAGCTCCCATATAAACCGATCTTCCGAATTGACTTCTTGAAGTCAAATCGGAAGTCGCAGTTGGTATCAGATTTGACTAATTATGAGGAAGTTCTCTACACAGAGAGTTCGAAATACCTGAATATTTTGGTGTTCAGCAAATTGAGCTTCAAATCCAACATTCTGGAATGAAAGAAAAAGGCAGCTTTCTTACCAAGTATTTAACTGCACTCACGAGACTTGCGTCACAGCCGCGTGTAATGCGAAATCAGCTCATGCCCCGAATATTACTTTACTCCTAATACCTCTAGACATCATAGCTAGAAAATGTGCTGCGAGTACTGCTGTGAGGTTGTGTGGATACCTTTTCTGTTTAATCAGCTGACTACATACCGTATATCTAATACCCAGGCAATTTTGTCTAAGTCTATATATAAAGAAATAGCCCAGAGGATCGATGACAGTAACATCTTCTCGGGCAACCAGGCTATTATTACTATTCACATTTTCCTACACTCAGAGCAATAACTTGCTGATATCAGCAAACAATGTCGGCTGCTGTCTGTTGATTAGGAATCATAAGATGATCATGAATATATGTTCTTTATAGTTTCTCCGATTGTTACAAAAGTTATAATGTGATTGAGTAAACTTCCCATACCATGGGGATGAGTATAAAAATACATTTGAATGCGTAGTAGTTTAAGGTTATGTTACCAACACAAATACATGCTATGACCATCCCCTAACTTATACACTCCATTCTATGCTGAAGTGTACAATAACACACCATATTGTTGTTGTTGTTATTTGTTATATTTTGTATATTGTTGTTGTATTTATTCCTAATACTTCCTTCCGCTCATATCCAATAATAGTAGTTAACAATTTTGATTTGGAGAATGTGATTGTGGTAGTTTAGTGTGCACATAAGGCTTGTTTCCGACAACAGTGCCTTGTTTATTTGAACTTTGTGAAAGTTAGCCCCGCCATTTCATTTAATTAACATATTGCATATTTAATTGGAAAGTTCTGTAATGACTACTACATTGTGTTCAATAGGTTGTTCGGTATTTTCGCTTGATAGGCTTGATGAAGACAAGGGTAGGGTCAAAGTTTAACTTTTTGAATAGCAGTTAATAATGACATGGTGAAGTCTGCTTCTGCTAAGATAGTCGCTAAGGGCTAGAGATAGAATTCTACCCAATAAATACCTTGACGATGGTTATTTATTTAAATGAAGTCCGATCTGGATTACTCTAAGTAGAAATGTCGGGGGGTGGGAAATAACTCATTGTTCCGAATTTCGCCAATATTAGGTAAAAAGTAAGTTGTTTATGAGCTCATTATCCCAGATTTTATAAGTAAAAATGCGTTAAGTTCGGCCGGGCCGAACTTTGGATACCCACCACCTCGGGTACATATGTAATTCATCTTTCATTAAAATTCGGTGAAAAATGCATACCTTATGCCCCATAGCAGCTATATCGAAATATGTACCGATTTGGACCAAATACTAATAAGTACAACTCATTGTTCTATTGTGTATAACACCATATTGATCTTTTTAGTAGCTATATCTAAAAATTAACCGATCTGAATCATATACGACAAGGATGTCGAAAAGCCTAACATAGGCCATTGTGCCAAATTTCATTGATATCGTATAAAAAGTGCACCTTTTATGGGCCAAGACTTTAAATCGAGATATCGGTCTATATGACAGCTATATCCAAATCTGAACCGATCTAAGCCAAATTGAAGAAGAATTTCGAAGGATCTTACATAACTCACTGACCCAAATTTCGGCGACATCGGGCAATAAATGCGACTTTTATGGGCCCAAAATCATAAATCGAAAGATCGGTGTATATGGCAGCTATATCCAAACCTGGACCGATCTGAGCCAAATTGATGAAGAATACCGAAGGGCCTAACACAACTCACTGTCCCCAATTTCGGCGACATCGGACAATAAATACGCCATTTATGGCCCCAAAACATTAATTAGAGAGATCGGTCTATATCGGTGAATAAATGCGCCTTTTATTAGCCCAAAACCTCAAATCGAGAGATCGCTCTATATGGCAGCTATATCCAAATCTGGACCGATTTGAGCCAAATTGAAGAAGGATGTCGAAGGGCCTTACATAACTCACTGTCCCAAATGTTGGCAAAATCGGACAATAAATGCGCCTTTTATGGACCCAACACCTAAATCCGAGAGATTGGTCTATATGGCAGCTATATCCAAATCTGAACCGATCATTGGCAAATTGAAGAAAAATGAAGAAGGGCTTTAGACAACTCACCGTCCCATATTTCAGCAAAATCGGATAATTAATGTGGCTTTTATGGGCCTAAGACCCTAAATGGGCGGATCGGTCTATATGGCAGCTATATTCAAATCTGGACCAATCTGGGCCAAATTGAAGAAGGATGTCGAAAGGCCTAGCATAACTCACTGCCCAAAATTTCAGCAAAATCGGATAATAAATGTGGCTTTTATTGGCCTAAGACCCTAAATCGGCGGATCGGTCTATATGGGGGCTTTATCAAGATATAGTACGATATAGCCCATCTTCGAACTTAACCCGCTTATGGACAAAAAAAGAATCTGTGCAAAGATTCGGCTCAATATCTCTATTTTTAAAGACTGTAGCGTGATTTCAATCGACAGACGGACGAACATGGCTAGATCGTCTTAGATTTTTACGCTGATCAAGAATATATATACACTAGCTGACCCGGGCCCGCTCCGCTGCGCCTTCTTTTACTTTATATGGAACAAAAGTTTCCTTGGAATATTTATTTTCGACTATTAAAGAGTTTTTAGTGAAATACCATGCCACGAAAATATTGTAGTATATTGCTTGACTAATGATTTTTTTGAGGTTAGGATTTTCATGCATTAGTATTTGACAGATCACGTGGGATTTCAGACATGGTGTCAAAGAGAACGATGCTCAGTATGCTTTGACATTTCATCATGAATAGACTTACTAACGAGCAACGCTTGCAAATCATTGAATTTTATTACCAAAATCAGTGTTCGGTTCGAAATGTGTTCATTCACCGTTCAGCGATGAGGCTCATTTCTGGTTGAATGGCTACGTAAATAAGCAAAATTGCCGCATTTGGAGTGAAGAGCAACCAGAAGCCGTTCAAGAACTGCCCATGCATCCCGAAAAATGCACTGTTTGGTGTGGTTTGTACGCTGGTGGAATCATTGGACCGTATTTTTTCAAAGATGCTGTTGGACGCAACGTTACGGTGAATGAACACATTTCGAACCGAACACTGATTTTGGTAATAAAATTCAATGATTTGCAAGCGTTGCTCGTTAGTAAGTCTATTCATGATGAAATGTCAAAGCATACTGAGCATCTTTCTCTTTGACACCATGTCTGAAATCCCACGTGATCTGTCAAATACTAATGCATGAAAATCCTAACCTCAAAAAAATCACCCTTTAGTTTAACAATATAAGTGCCTTTATCTGAATCCCATATGATCTTTATTGGTCTACGAATTTAAATTTGGATGCAATGTGTACTCCATTCTTAACATACTTTATTTCACACCGATATTCTCATGATATCTGATTTAGGGGTGTTTTCGGGGGTGAGGTGGTCCACCAGACACTTGGTCCTGAAAAAATATCAGCATCGTGATCTTCTCTCAAATACCATTTATTTAGACCCCATATTGCCATTGGCTTAAGAGGGAGAGTTGACAGGATAAGGTGTCCCCCAAAAACATGGCCCCAAAATTGGTTATCAAATTCGTTTTCTAATCTCAAATACCTTTGATTTGAGCTACATATTGGCATGGTCGAAAAATTTCCAAATACATCAGCAATGTGCTCGATTCGATATTGCCATTGGCATCAAAATTGGTTATTAAATTCGTTTTCTAATCTCATTTAAACTCCTTATTGCAAAAGTCAGTAAATAAGTCTGGTTTGGGGGTTGCAGAAGGGATGTGGGAGCTACATCACCTAATACATCAATTTGAACCATACTTACAAAGGATATTGGTGGACGTAACAAAACACTACATGGAAATTTCAGCTAAATCGGACAAAAAATCGTGGCTTCTAGGGGTTCGAGAGTTCAAATCGATGGACCACTTTATATTAGAGTTATATCCACATCAGAATAGATATGACTCATTTGCAATCCTCACTGGCCTATGTCAATAGGAAGAATCTGTGCAAAGTTTCAAGCGGAAACCTTTATTAGTTCGACAGCTATCGTGATTTCGACCGAGAATGTCAAAACGCTCAAAAAATATGGACTCTAAGGGGTCACAGATCAATATTTCGAGGTGTTACAAGTGAAATGACTTTATAAGTATATCCCTATCCCTATGTTATGGTGGCGGTTGTAAAAAAATGATTCAGAAAATATAAACATTTGCCAACAAGCGTACGTTACCTCTAGCCTGCTTTATGTGCATTACAAAGGATACATCCCGTGAAGGAAATAGTATCGTTGAGGCATTCATCCATTCGTTCCCAGTATGAAGCTTGGCAAGTAGTATGAGGTCAATCCATTTTTTCCCTTTCCATTATTTTGTTCTTTCTCTCACATAAAAACCAATTTCTCTAAGTTAGAACTCTTATACAAGTCACATCATTCCGTTTTGTTCTTAGCTCCAAGCTTTTCGGAGCTAACATATACTATTCAGCAAGAGAGCAAAGCTTTTTTCTTTGTTTTAATCGAACAGCTTTCAACCATTGATGAAATTGTTTGAATGTAGTTGAGAGACCCGAAAAGCTTTTCCTACCATCCACCATGACATTCGGTTAAATCCATGTTTGTTTCATGTTTTCAGGACAACAGGACATTCGTATGCATATTTTCATTCCCAAAGCTGCTGCCGCCGCTATTATGGCTTTGCGGAATAGACCACGACCAAAGAAAATGAATAAAAAGACAACTTATTATTCAAATGCGATTGAAGTACTTGCTCGCTGTGTGTACTCAGAAGTTTAGTTCTATGACAGAATGAAAAAATGCCGCAAGAAGTAGGGAACTTCTCAACCCCTACGTTATGTGGCGAATATTTGCCGCCATTGACGCCTTTAATGCTTGCGAAATATTTGTTTATCGTTTATCTTGGTTAAAATGACTTAATTTATGATTATTAAATTCTATTCGAAAATATTCATGAATACGATTTGTATACATGATTGTCGATGGAATTGATAGCCAAAACGTTTGAATTTGTCGATGTTTGTGTGCCACCATCCCTTGCAGAACTTCTTTTATTCTTATCCCAAAGCGGCCCAAGTAGAAGTACACACGGTCGTGGCCAATGTTGAATGTGACTATGTGTGCGTGTGTGTGTGCGTGCGTAGTAAGCTTTGTGTCTATGTACACAATAATTTCACTTGACCTCTAGGTCATGTCTACTTTTGTGGCCCATAAAAGAATCTCAACCCTTAAGGCAGGGGTTCATCTCACCTTATGTTATCTTATTAAGGATTTATTAAAGCAATGCCTTATTAATTAATAATTAAGGCTGAAATGTTTTTTCTGTAGAAGAGAAAAAAATGTATGTAGATGAGACATTTACAAAATACTTTGACCTATATGAGAGAAATTTTAAATAGTTGCATATGCTGATATATCTAATTAACAGAATACCCCATTCTTGTTGCTAATAAATTTGAATACCTTACACCATAACTGAGTACAGGGTTTTGTAACTTAGAAAACTTTGTAGTATTTGAATGGAGTAGAGATAAGTGCTTTTTAAGTAAACCCATTAACTCAGAATTGTGTGACCAAGGTACAGCGATTTGTGTCTGATTGTCGTAAAATTTTGGCCAGTTAAAGTTTTTGATTCAAAGGCGAACGCTATTGATTTAAAAAAAATCGGTACAGATGTAGATATAGCTCCTATATATTTCGTCATTCTGTTTGTAACTCCTCGAAATATTCGTCTAAGACCCCATAAAGTATATATATTCTTGATCGTTGTTGTTGTTGTAGGAGTTTATTGTGTTCCATCTTTCGTCTGCTTGATTCAAGACCCAGGATCTCTGCGACAAATATAGAGGCGTCTACAGGGATCTGGGTCTGAGGCGAGTGGGTCTGGCCGGGCAGTTAAACAGGTGACGTGTATCATGCGGTCCCTGGTTACAATCGGGACATACATCTTGCACGTCGCCATCAATCCTAGCTCTGTAGGAATTGAGGCGGCTGCATCTGCCGGAACGTAATTGAGCCCGAACTACTCTGGTTTGCCGGGGGAGGTCGATTTCTTCAGGTGCAATGGGAGGCGGTCGTTCTCCAAGGACTACATTCACCCGGTAGCCAATTACCGCATCTGCTACCGTGTCTGCATGAATGTTGTTTAGACCTGCTTGATATGCCGCTTGATCTAGAGATTCTCTCTTGTAGCGCTGAACCTCACGCTCTAGATCTTGTAGATCTACCTCAAAGCTTCTGGGCGGTGGATATCTATCCACAAGATGATGATTTGGAAGGTCTCTGCGATAACTGCCCAAAAGGTATTGCTTAGACAGCATGTAGTTATGTCTTCGCACTGGTAGGATCCTTGTCTCCTGATGGAGGTGGTCCACATGAGAGCTGAGGAGACAGCCCGTCGCAGTTCGGAGGGCGGCATTCTGACAGATCTGAATAATATTCCACACCGTGTCACAAAGTTGACGAGACCACACTGGCGCTGCATAACTTACCACAGACCGGCCAATTGCTTTGTACGTGGTCAACAAGGTTTCTT
Source organism: Stomoxys calcitrans (assembly GCF_963082655.1). NCBI lineage: Eukaryota > Metazoa > Arthropoda > Insecta > Diptera > Muscidae > Stomoxys > Stomoxys calcitrans. The sequence goes on along the minus strand of NC_081554.1, from coordinate 46,667,746 downwards.
TGTCTGCACCCCAAGTGCTGCCAGCAAGTGACTTGAGGACCTTGTTTTGACTTTATCGCAAATTGCTGTGGCATGTGGGGAGCGTATTCAAGAGTTGTCAAATGTGACGCCAAGTATTTTGGGACACTTGAGGGACGGTATCATTTCTCCATCTCCATCGTTTTCGTAGTGAACAATGTGGCTGAAGATTTGGTGGCAGATACATATCTTCAGATTTCTTGCAGCGATATATGAGGCAAGGTCGTTGAGGTAGACGTTTAACCTATCGCCTATCATGTCAACAATGGGTAGGGGCCTGATGCCATGATTGTACAATCGTCCGCATATGATACGATCTCTAAACGAGGAAAGGTTGAGGTTAAACAGTGACGGAGATATCACCCCACCTTGGGAAACTCCCTGTTTCACTCTACGGTGCTTCGACTTTCTATCCCTAAATTCCACAAATGACTGGCGACCACACAGATAAATCGCGACCCATCGTTTCAGGCCTGGCTGGAGGAACGTGTTGGCGATGTCCTCAAATAATTTGGCATGGCTGACCGTGTCGAATGCCTTCGATAGGTCCAGTGCCACGAGAACCGTCCTATTACATGGGCTGGGCTGATTGAAGCCACGGCAAATGTGTGCGGTGAAGGCATGCAAAGCTGTTGTTGTGTTGTGCAGTCTTCGAAATCCATGTTGATGCTCGGCGAATGGAAATTTTCCTACGAGGCTCGGGAGGAGTAATGCCTCAAGCGTTTTTGCCACTGGTGAGAGAAGGGAGATCGGTCTGTACGACTTCCCCAAACTCGGGTCTTTTTCAGGCTTCAGTAGCGGGATCACTCTGCCCATTTTCCAGACATCGGGAACTATAAGAGTGTTCAAAGACAGGTTGAGGACAGTGGTAAGGTACACAACTCCAGGTGAATTTAGATTCTTCAACATCTATGTAGAGATTCTGTCGAGGCCCAACGCCTTGGATGATTTGGCGCCACGGATGACATTCGTAACTTCGCTCACGGTAAATTGTGACGGCAAATGGCAATCCTCCTTGCACTGTCTCTCTTGGGATTCACAATAAATTGACGGTTGAACAACTTGGCGCATCTCTTCGCATCAGTCACGGTTATTTTGCGAAAAGTCACTGAGGTCCCTTCATCCCGTCTACCAGAGTTCGAGAGTGACTTAACAGTAGACCACAGTTTGCCTACACGCGTGCCTAAGTTACATTGTTCCAAGTGTTCCAGCCCCAGATTTCGCTTAAGTTCGTTGACTACCCTGTTTATTTCCAGATTCAGCTCGCTGATTCTGGGGTAAGCGGGTCCATACCACGAATCCCATCAAACTCGTCTGCGAGTACCAATGCTTGCGCCGGGAAATTGTGCCGCCCTTGGGGTATTCGACCGGCTGGTATAAAGCGAGCGGCTGCTGCGTTAATGATGTTTCGGAATTTCCTCTCGTCCGGCGCTCAGAGGTTATGAAGTCGGGTGGTCGGTCGATGGTGAGAATTATGGGGAGGTGGTCTGACCCCAAAGAGACGGCTTGCCAGGATAGGTCACTCAGGAGATCAGGGTATGCAATGGAGATGTCTGGCGAGCTGCTGCACCTCCTCGTAATCCTAGTGGGGGCATCCTCATTCACCGTACAAAACGTGGAGCTTTCAATCTGCTCTGCCAAATCTATGACACGCTGGTCGTTACCTAGGGCAGAATGCCATGACGTGTGATGCGCATTAAAGTCTCCTAGAACCAGACGATTATGGTCAGATAGCAACCCACTTATGTCGGGGTTGTAAGCCTGGTCATTAATCGGGACACAGCTACCAACCGGCGGTATGTACACGTTGTATAGCTCTATCTCAGCAGTACCGGACCTGACTGCTATCCCCATGCATTCCATGTAGGGGTCACTAACGCCATGCGCAGGCGAGATAGGTCTATATTGCACGGAATGGTGTATTACGAAGGCCAATCCCCCACCTCCATTCCTTGAGCGATCCATACGTAGCACATTGCAACCGTGACAACTGTGCATGCTGCAGGTGTTGGTCAGCTTTGTCTCCTGGATCGCTGCGACCAATATGCTCTTCCGACTCAAGTCCACAATCTCATCGATCTTGCTACGAAGTCCGTTCCAGTTTAACTGCAAAAAGGTGACACTTTCCAGCACTAGCCTGGCAATATTTGGGCTGGGATGCTGCCGTTGCGTAAATTGCTGTTGCCGGTGGGTCACATAGTCCGACGACGAGGACGCTTGTGACCCACTGATGGCTATGTTCGCACAGCACCTTGCGACATACCCAGTTTTGGCTTTGTGAAAGTGCACAGTTTTCGTGCAAATATTGATGAATGACTTTGCACATCTGAAAATAGACTCGGCAGATCTGCAAATCGGCAGTCTATATGACAGCAATATCGAAATATAGTCCGATTTTGACCATCTTGGTTTTCCACATCGGTTGGTATAGTACAACTCACCGTTGCAAACGCATCCTGTCAAATTCTAAGACAATTTAACAATATCCGGTTTTCTGTCCGTCTGTGTATCCATCAGGTGTTATCAACTTAAAAAATTTAGAAATTGAACTGAAATTTGGCACAGACCCGTATTTATTCCAAAAGCAAGTTAAGTTCTTGAATGGGTCAAGTCGGACTTTATTTGGATATAGCTTCCCTATAAACCGATCTGTCGATTCTGGATCATAAACCCATAACAGACGCATTTACTAACTGATTGTGCTGAAACTTACATAGTAATCTTGGATCATAGTTGCATAAATCTGTCATATGGACGTCTCTGGCTTTCTATGGTATAAATTCATAACAGACGGTTTTTTTTTATCGGATTTTGCTAAAATTTGGCGGTATCCCAGCCGAGTATGGTCAACATCAGACCATATTTAACCATACACATACACACTCAACTTCTAAACATTTGTCGCGTAGAAGGCCTAAAACACAGCATATTGTCAGCTATTGAAAATGCCTCTGGTCATTCTTTGACAACTTCTCAGAATATGGGTAAAAGAAAGAGAATAATCAAATCTTGTGTGTGAGTGTTTTTCTAACACAAACGCTTAAGCTACTCAAAACTACCATCCACATAACATGCAAATAATAATCAGTGCTAATAGAAGTTGAAGACGATGCTGTTCGATGCTAAAAAGAGACAATTGCGTTTGCTTACCTTTAGCAGCGTACATAATAAACAAGTGATGGACGAGTTAATAGCGCAAATCCTGTTGGCGACAACTGTAAATGAAATGGAAATATGTAAAAATTGTAAGAAAAAATTTAATGATCAAACAAAACGGACAATAAAAAAATAAAATATATACAAACATGTAAAAGAATGCTGAGTTCGAATCTTATATACTCTCCACCATCGAGCCTAGCATAAGTCACTGTGTAAAATTTCATTGAAATCAGATTATAAATGCGCTTTAAAGGGGCTGAGACTTTAAACCGAGACATCGGTCTATATGACAGCTATATTCAAATCTGAACCGATCTGGTCCAAATTCAAGAGGGACGCCTAACACAATCCACTGACCCAAATTTCGGCGTTATCGGACAATAAATGCGCCTTTTATAGGCCCAAAATCTTAAATCAAAATGTCGGTCTATATGGCAGCTATATCTAAATTTGAACCGATCTTGTCCTATTTAGAGAAGAATGTCGAAGATCATAACACAACTCACTTTCCTAAATTTTGGCGAAATCGGACAATAAATGCACCTTTTATGAACCGATCTGGTCTAAATTCAAGAGGGATGTCGAAGGGCCTAACACAACTCACTGTCCCAAATTTCGGCGGCATCCGATAATAAATGCGCCTTTTATGGGCCCAAAACCCTAAATCGAGAGATCGATCTATATGGCAGCTATATCTAAATCTGAACCGATCTTGGCCAAATCAAAGAAGGATGTCGAAGGACTTAACATAACTCACTCTCCCAAATTTTGGCGAAATCGGACAATAAATGCGCCTTTTATGGGCCCAAAACCTTAAATAGAGAGATCGATCTATATAGCAGCTATATCTAAATCTGAACCGATCCTTGAAACGGCGGACCGGTCTATATGGCAGCTATATCCAAATCTGGATCGATTTGGCCAAAATTAACACAACTCACTGTATCAACTTTCGGCGAAATCGGACATTAAATGCGCCTTTCATGGCCCAAGCCTTAAATATGCGGATCGTTCTATTTGGCAGCTTTAGAAGGATGTGGAAGACCCTAACACAACTCCCAGCAAAATCGGATAATAAATGTGGCTTTTAGGGCCCGAAACCCTAAATCGAGCTATATCTAAATCTGAACCGATTCTTGAATCGGCGGATTGCTATATGTGGCAGCTATATCCAAGTCTGGACTGATCTGTGCCAAATTGAAGGGCGATGTCCAAGATCCTAACACAACTCACTGCATCAATTTTCGGCGAAATCGGACAATATATGTGGGTTTTATGGGCCCAAGATCTTGAACGGGTCTATATGGGGGATACATTAAGATATAGATACAGCCCATCTTCGAACTTATTCTGCTTATGGACAAAATATATGGAGATACTTGTTATTGGTGTAGATCGCTTGGGATTGTCAATGGGCCATATCGGTGTATGTTTTGATATAGCTGCCATATAAACCGATTTTGAATCTAAACGTCTTGGGCCTCTAGATGGCGCAATTATGAAATTTTGTTCATCGGCTTCTCCTATGACCTTCAAAATACTTGTCAAACATGGTTTAAATCGGTCCATACCCTGATATAGCTGCCATATAAACCGTTCTTGGATCTTGAGCCACTAGAGAGCGCAATTCTCACCCGATTTGGCTGAAATTGTGCATGAAGTGTTCTATAATGACTTCCAAAAACTATGCTAAGTATGGTTCAAATCGGTGAATAATTTGATATAGCTGCCATATAAACCTATCTGGGATCTGCACTTCTTAAGCCTCTAGAGGGCGCAATTCTTATCCGTTGTGGCTGAAATTTTGTACAACGGGTTCTCTCATGACCTTCAATATACGTGTCCAATATGGTATTAATCGATCTACATCCTGATATAGCTCCCATATAAACCGATATCCCGATTATAGGAAGGCGCAATTCCTATCCCAATGGACTGAAATATTACCCAATGACTTCTACTATGGTCTTCAATATTCTATTGATTTATGGTACGTATCGGACTATAACTTGATATTGCTTCAATAGCATAACAATTATTATTCATTATTCTTTGCTGGCCTTAAAAGAGATATCACGCAAGGAACTCGACATCTGGCACTCAGAATTGATGCCCTGTGCCAAAGAAGTTGAATAGGTTATGCAAATCTTTGCTGACTTAAATTTTCCTCTATGTCTCACTAGTGTTAGTAATTTTCTTCTGTGTACTAAATTCCAAGTTCGTTTAATGCAATTTGCCCTATAACAGGAAACTATGATGCCAATCATATTTCGCTTCCAATTTCACATCAGTAAATTCTCTTAGAGGAATTATGTGGCAAATATGCTTTAGGCATGCTAAGCAAAGGTAGTTGTGTTGGTTACTCACGAGTATCGTTCAAGACCTATTGACTATGCAAAGGCATTTATGGATGGCAAATGCCACATTTTGCCATATATGAAATATACACACTCGTAGCAACTAATTAGGCCATGCACTGCTACTGGCTGGGGCATACTAAGAATGGTATGTAAATGAATCACTTGAATTCGCATACTAACGAGTAATCCGTAAGAGGTTTGCCAAAATAGACGAAGCAACTTCTTGAGGGATTTCCATATTGAGATGTGTATTAAACGTTCATTGCGAGTGGTAATTACAGCCTGCCAATGCTGGAATTAAAAGCGATTTACAAATGTTGTCCGAAGATGTTTTTTTGGAAATGATGATTGCCTGAAATTTTCACCATGTCGAACTGGGAAACACAAAAGTGAGTATCATGGAGCTGAACGAATTGTGGATCTACTTGAAGTGTGGAAATATATTTAACAAGTAAAAGCGTGCTAAGTTCGGCCGGGCCGAATCTTTTAAACCCTCCACCATGGATCGCATTTGTCGAGCTCTTCCTACGGTATCTCTATTTAGGCAAACATAGGATATAAGAAAAATTTTGCTCTGCTATTAGAGCGATATCAAGATTTGGTCCGGTTTGGACCAAATCTTTACTTCTTGAGCGCCCTTTGGGGGCTCAAGAAGTAAAATAGAGCGACCGATTTATATGGGAGCTGTATCGGGCTATAGACCGATTCAGATCATAATGTTGAAGGTCATGAGAGGATCCGTCGTACAAAATTTCAGGCACATCGGATAATAATTGCGCCCTCTTGTGGCTCAAGAAGTCAAGACCCCAGATCGGTTTATATAGCACCTATATCAGGTTATTAACCGATTTGAACCATACACAGTTGTTGGATATTATAACAAAATACTTCGTGCAAAAATTCATCCAAATCGGATAAGAATTGCACCCTCTAGATGCTCAAGAAGTCAAGACCCAAGATCGGTTTATATGACAGCTATATCAGGTTATGGACCGATTTGAACCATACTTGGCAAAGTTGCTAGATATCATAACAAAACACGTCATGCAAAATTTCATTCCAATCGGATAAGAATTGCGCACTCTAGAGGTTCAAGAAGTCAAGACCCAAGATCGGTTTATATGGCAGCTATATCAGGTTATTGACGGATTTGAACCATAGTTTGCACAGTTGTTGGATATCATAACAAAACACGTCGTGCAAAAATTCATTCCCATCGGATAAGAATTGCGCACTCTAGAGGCTCAAGAAGTCAAGACCCAAGATCAGTTTATATGGCAGCTATATCAAAACATGGACCGGTATGGCCCATTTACAATACCAACCGACCTACACTAATAAGAAGTATTTGTGCAAAATTTCAAGCGGCTAGATTTACTCCTTCGGAAGTTAGCGTGCTTTCGACAGACAGACGGACGGACAGATGGACGGACGGACGGACAGACGGACGGACAGACGGACGGACGGACATGGCTAGATCGACATAAAATGTCACGACGATCAAGAATATATATACTTTATGGGGTCTCAGACGAATATTTCGAGTAGTTACAAACAGAATGACGAAACTAGTATACCCCCATCCTATGGTGGAGGGTATAAAAACAACAATTAAACGCGTGCTAAGTTCGGCCGGGCCGGATCTTGGGAACCCACCACCACGGATTCTGCTAAAATATGGGAGCTATATCAGGTTATAGACCGATTCAGACCGTACTTGGCGCGGTTGTTGAGAGTCATAACAAAACACTATGTGCGAAATTTCAGTCAAATCGGAAAAAAATTGTGCCTTCCATGGGCTCAAGAAGTGAAATCTGGAGATTGGTTTATATGGGAGCTATATCAGGTTATAGATCGATTTGGACCGCACTTGGCACATGTATTGAGAGTCATAACGGAACACCATCTGCAAACTTTTAGTCCAATCGGACAAAAATTTTGGCTTGCATGGGCTCACGAAGTCAAATCGGGAGATCGGTTTATATGGGAGCTATATCAGATTATAGACCGATTTGGACTGTACTTGGCACATGTGTTGAGAGTCATAACGGAACACCATGTGCAAGCTTTTAGTCCAATCGGACAAAAATTGTGGCTTGCATGGGCTCAAGAAGTCAAATCGGGAGATCGGTTTTTATCGGAGCTATATCAGATTCTTGACCGATTTAAACCGTTCTTAGCACAGATGTTGGAAGTCATAACAGAACACTCTGTGCAGAATTTTAGCCAATTCGGACAAAAATTTTGGCTTCCAGGGCTCAAGGAAGCAAATCGGGAGATCGGTTTATATGGGAGCTATATCAGATTCTTGGCCGATTTAGACCGTTCTAAGCTCAGATGTTGAAAGTCTATGTGCGAAAACACTATGTGCGAAATTTCAGCCAAATCGGGCAACAATTGTGGTTTCCATGGGCTCAAGAAGCGAAATCGGGAGATCGGTTTATAAGGGAGCTATATCAAGTTACATACCGATTTACATACCGATTTATAATAATTTTGGCTTCCAGGGCTCAAGGAAGCAAATCGGGAGATCGGTTTATATGGGACCAATATACAAATCTAAACCGATATGGCCCATTGCAATCCCCAACGGTCTACTTCAATATCAAGTATCTGTGCAAATGGCTAGACGGACGGACGGACATGGCTAGATCGAATCAGAATGTCGAGACGATCAAGAGTATATGGGGTCCTAGATCAATATTTCGAGGTGTTACAAACTGAATGACTAGTTTAGTATACCCCCATTCTATGGTAGTGGGATACTATTGGCTACCAATGCTCCATATTTGAGTTCTATCAAAGTTAATACGCAACTTTAGACCCACCTGCAAAAGTCTTACTTACATAATTGGCTGTCACAGACCATATTACATTACTTTACTTTAATTGGCTATGACAGAATATTTGTTCCATTAGCCGAACGTAGAATAGCGTGCCAAGTGCCTCGATCTTCTGCGCTCATTCTAAAATCTCTGACACCAAGTTTCGAGGTGTTTCCCACCACTTTATCTTTCCATCGGGCTCTTGGTCTTCCCGGTTTGCGTTTACCACCGTGTAACTATGCTATCGTCGTCATACAGCTCGTGGTTCATACGTCGCCGTCACAAACCATATTGGTGATAGATTTTAAAGCTTTTTGACTTTCACTTTAATTTGTATGTTGTAGAAAAACTTGCAAAATAATCTTCATTTTTCTAAGCTGAAAAATGAGGATGTTGACAAAATAATTACACTGAAGAAATACCAAAGAAACGAGCATAACTGACAACCTCTGGAGAAGATTGTTATTATGCGAACATTAAGTAAACATGTTTTGAAATTGCATTTTGTGGTTTTTCATTCATTCTGATATCTGTATCTTTCTTTCGAAACATTTTGTGGTGATTTTTGTTTTGGTTCCATTCCTTTCTTTGCACTTCGTTCCATTCATTGTCATTTCAACATTGGTTTTTACATGTATGCATACGAAATCCTTGGGATTTGACAGGTGACATTCACATTCACATGCAAGCCCCCAACTTAAAATTTGCCAAATATTCATTTATGTAAATTTGTATCCATAAAAAAAAGGAAGCAATGCAGATATGTGTGCAACATAGTACAGCACATTGTATCTCAATGGAAACAACACTTGCCAGTATAAGATTTGGTGTGAGGTAGTACAAACTACAAAATTAAATATTTGAAATACACAAAACTAACAAATTTCTTTTAAGAAGAAATTGTTTTTGATTAGATTGTGATTCATTTCTTATTTAAGGTGGGTATTAAGTGCAAATTGCACAGTGAAACTTCAAATAAAAACCAGTAAGGAAGGGTAAAAGTTGGGCGGAGCCGACTATATAGTACCCTACACAAATGAGTCTTAGTACTACTTCTAATACATGGAACCTATGTTGAAAACTAGTTAGACTTTTTTTTTTGCATAACTGTTGAAATATTGAATAGGACCTTGCATACCATAGGTCCTAAATTGTAGCTACTGCAGCCTTAAAGGGCCATATCGGTTGAAAGATATATATGGGAGCTATATCTAAATCTGAACCAATTTTTTTTGCATACGCTGGGATGTCAAATAAATCACAGCATGCAAAATTTTGTAAAGATCGAACCAAAATTGTGCCGACTTCGGCCTTCAAAGGCCACATCGGATGAAGGGTATATATGGGAGCTTTGTCTAAATTTGATTCGATTTGTTATACCCTCCACCATAGGATGGGGGGGTATACTAATTTCGACATTCTGATTGTAACTACTCGAAATATTCGTCTGAGATGCCATGAAGTATATATATTCTTGGTCGTCGCGACATTTTATGTCGATCTAGCCATGTCCGTCCGTCTGTGCGTCCGTCCGTCTGTCTGTCGAAAGCACGCTAACTTCCGAAGGAGTAAAGCTAGCCGCTTGAAATTTTTGCAAAAGTACTTCTTATTAGTGTAAGTCGGTTGGTATTGTAAATGGGCCATATCGGTCCATGTTTTGATATAGCTGCCACATAAGCCGATCTTGGGTCTTGACTTCTTGAGCCTCTAGAGTGCGCAATTCTTATCCAATTTTACTGAAATTTTGCACATAGTGTTTTAGTATCACTTCTAACAACTGTGCTAAGAATGGTTCAAATCGGTTCATAACCTGGTATAGCTGTCATATTAACCGATCTTGGGTCTTGACTTCTTGAGCCTCTAGAGTGCGCAATTCTTATCCGATTGGAATAAAATTTTGCACGACGTGTTTTGTTGTGATGTCCAACAACTGTGCCAAGTATGGTTCAAATCGGTCCATAACCTGATCTAGCTGCCATATAAACCGATCTTGGGTCTTGACTTCTTGAGCCTCTAGAGAGCGCAAATCTTATCCGATTAGAATGAAATTGTGCACAACGTGTTCTGTTATGATATCCAACATCTGTGAAAAGTATGGTTAAAATCGGTTCATAACCTGATATAGCTGCCATATAAACCGATCTTGGGTTTTGACTTCTTGAGCCTGTAGAGAGCGCAAATCTTATCCGATTGGAATGAAATTTTGTACGACGGATCCTCTCATGACCATCAACATACGTGTTTCTAATGGTCTGAATCGGTCTATAGCCTGATACAGCTCCCATATAAATCGATCTCTCTATTTTACTTCTTGAGCCCCCAAAGGGCGCAATTCTTATTCGAATTGGCTGACATTTTACACAGGTCTCCAACATATAATTTAATTGTGGTCTAAACCGGATCTACATTGATATCGTTCTAATAGCAGAGCAAATCTTTTCTTATATAATTTTTTGCCTAAGAAGAGATGCCGGGAAAATAACTCGACAAATGCGCTCCATGGTGGAGGGTATATAAGATTCGGCCCGGCCGAACTTAGCACGCTTTTACTTGTTATACCCACCACCGAAGGATGGGGGTATATTCATTTTGTCATTCCGTTAGCAACACATCGAAATATACATTTCCGACCCTATGAAGTATATATATATTCTTGATCAGCGTAAAAATTTAAGACGATCTAGACATGTCGGTCCGTCTGTCTCTTGAAATCACGCTACAGTCTTTAGAAATAGAGATATTGAGCTGAAATTTTGCACTGGTTCTTTTTTTGTCCATAAGCAGGTTAAGTTCGAAGATGGGCTATATCGGACTATATCTTGATATAGCCCCCATATATACCGATTGGCCGATTTAGGGTCTTAAGCCCATAAAAGCCACATTTATTATCCGATTTTGCTGAAATTTAAGACAGTGAGTTGTGTTAGGCCCTTCGACATCCTTCGTCAGTTTGACTCAGATCGGTTCAGATTTGAATATAGCTGCCATATAGACCGATCCTCCTATTTAGCGTCTTAGGCCCATAAAGCCACATTTATTATCCGATTTTGCTGAAATTTGGGACAGTGAGTTGTCTTAGGCTCTTCGACATTTTTCTCCAATTTGACCCTGATCGGTTCAGATTTGGATATTGCTGCCATATAGACCGAACTCTCGATTTAAGGTTTTGGGTCCATGAAAGGCGCATTTATTGTCCGATGTCGCCAAAATTTGGGACAGTGAGTCAAGTTATGCCCCTTGACATACTTCTGCAATATGGTACAGATCGGTGCAGATTTGGAGATAGTTGCCATATAGAGCGATCTCTCGGTTTAAGGTTTTGGGGCCATAAAAGGCGCATTTATTGTCTGATTTTGATGAAATTTGGGACAGTCCGTTGTATTAGACTCTACGACATTTTTCTGCAATGTGACCCAAAATTGGTGCAGATTTGGATATAGGTGCCATGTAGATCGATATCTCGATTTAAAGTCTTGGCTCCAAAAAGGCGCATTTATAGGCCCGGCTGAACTTAACGTCTTTTTACTTTTTTTTTCAAAATAAAAAGCGTCCTCCTTTGGGCAAAAAAAAAAGAGACATATGCCAAATTTCATGACAATTAGACAAGTGCGACCTGCACCTTGATCACACAAATACATGCATAGACAAACAGGCGGACGTAGCTAAATCGAATCAGGAAGTGATTCTTAGCGGTATAGTCTGCTACGGGTCTATCTCGTCTGCTCAAACGCACAAAGTTAAAACTGCACCACAGCGTAAATAGTGAAAATAAGTAAAAGTCTCCTAAGTTCGGCCGGGGCAAATCTCCACCCTCCACCATGGATCGCATTTGTCAAGTTCTTTGACCGATATCTCTTTACAGGCAAACAAAGGATAATGTAAAGGGTGATTTTTTTGAGGTTAGGATTTTCATGCATTAGTATTTGACAGATCACGTGGGATTTCAGACATGGTGTCAAAGAGAAAGATGCTCAGTATACTTTGACATTTCATCATGAATAGACTTACTAACGAGCAACGCTTGCAAATCATTAAATTTTATTACCAAAATCAGTGTTCGGTTCGAAATGTGTTCATTCACCGTTCAGCGATGAGGCTCATTTCTGGTTGAATGGCTACATAAATAAGCAAAATTGCCGCATTTGGAGTGAAGAGCAACCAGAAGCCGTTCAAGAACTGCCCATGCATCCCGAAAAATGCACTGTTTGGTGTGGTTTGTACGCTGGTGGAATCATTGGACCGTATTTTTTCAAAGATGCTGTTGGACGCAACGTTACGGTGAATGAACACATTTCGAACCGAACACTGATTTTGGTAATAAAATTCAATGATTTGCAAGCGTTGCTCGTTAGTAAGTCTATTCATGATGAAATGTCAAAGCATACTGAGCATCTTTCTCTTTGACACCATGTCTGAAATCCCACGTGATCTGTCAAATACTAATGCATGAAAATCCTAACCTCAAAAAAATCACCCTTTATAAGAATTGCTTTGCTATTTGAGCTATACCTATTCGTTCATGACACAGTTGTTGAAAGTCATAACAGTAGTGTTCTGTTATGACTTTCAACAAAAATTTCAGCCAAATCGGACGAAAATTGCGGCTTATAAGGGTTCAAGAAGTCAAATCGGGAGATCGGTTTATATGGGAGCTATATCAGGTTAGAGACCGATTTAGACCGTACTTGGCATAGTTGTTGAAAATCATAACGAAACATTACACGCTCAATTTCAGCCAAATCAGACAAAACTGGCGGCTTGTAAGGGCTCAAGAAGTTAAATCTGGAGATCGGTTTACATGGGAGCTATATTAGGTTACAGATCGATTTGGACCGTACTTGAGACAGTTGCTGAAAATCATAACAGAACATCACATGCTAAATTTCAGCCAAATCGGACAAACATTGCGGTTTGTAAGGGCTCAAGAAGTTAAATCGGGAGATCAGTTTATATGGGAGCTATTTTAGGTAATAGACCGATTCCGACCGTGCTTGGCACAGTTGTTGGAAGTTATAACAGAACATTACATGCCAAATTTTAGACAAATCAGACAAAAATTGCGGCTTGTAAGGGCTCAAGAAGTCAAATCGGGAGATCGGTTTATATGGCAGCTATATTAGATTACAGACCAATTGGTACCGTACTTGGCACCGCTGTTGGAAGTCATAAAAGAACACCACATTCAGCCAAATCAAACGAAAATAGCGGCTTGTAAGGGCTCAAAAAGATCGGTTTATATGGGAGCTATATCAGGTTGTAAACCGATTTGGACCGTACTTGGCAAAGTTATTGGAAGTCGTAACAGAACACCACATGAAATTTTTCAGCCAAATCGGACAAAAATTTTGGCTTCTAAGGGCTCAAGAAGTCAAATCGGGAGATTGGTTTATATATGCCCTAATTTGGACCATATTGACACAGTTGTTAGAAGTTAAAATAAAACACTTCATGCAAAATTTGAGCCAAATCGGATAATAGTTGCGCCCTCTAGCGGCTCAAAAAATCAAGATCCGAAATCGGTTTATATAGGAGCTATATCATGATGATTTGGACCATACAAAATGATTTGGACCATACTTGATGCAGTTGTTAGAAGTTAATCCAAACCTTCAAAACTTCATGCAGAATATCAGCCAAATTGGATAATAATTTTGACCTCTAGTAGCTCAAGAAGTCAAGATCCGAAATTAGTTTTTAAGGGAGCTATATCAGGTTATGAACTGAATTGAAACATACTTGGCTCGGTTGAAACAAAACACTTTGTCCAAAATTTCAGCCAAATCGAATTAAAATTGCGCCCTCTAGCGGCTCAAGAAGTCAAGATTCAAAATCTGCTTATATGGGAGCCACCTCAGTTAATGATTCGATTTAGACCCTACTTTAAACAGTTGTTGAGGGTCAAACCACAGCACTTCATGTAAAACTTCAACCAAATCGGATAATAATTTCGCCCTCAAACGACTCAAGAAGTCAAGATCCGAAATTGGCTTGTATGGGAGCTATATCAGTTTATGAATCGATTTGAGCCATACTTGGCGCAGTTCCTAGAAGTTACATTTTAAGTAATTATGCCCTCTTGCGGCTTAAGAAGTCAAGATTCGAAATCTGCTAATATGGGAAACCAAAACACTTCGTGCTAAACTTCAACCAAATCGGATAAAATAGCGCCGTCTAGCGGCTCAATAAGTCAAGATCCGAAATCGGCTTGCGGCTTCTAACGGCTCAAGAAGTCATTATCCGAGATCGGTTTATATGGGAGCTATAGCAAAACATGGTCCGATATAGCCTATTTACAATCCCAAGCGTCTAACTCTAATAGGAAATATTCGTGCAAAATTTCATGCGCTTAGCTTTATTCCTTCGAAAATTAGCGTGCATTCCACAGACGGTCTAGATCGAACCATATCTCTGTAAAACTGATATATAGATGGATCTGACCAAAAGTGCCAGTGTTATGTCATTTTTTATCAGATTTCTTTTCAATTCGGAATTGTGATTTGCATAAGGCCCCCTTTATTCAAACCGAATATGTCCCATATCTGTTCGTAGTTAGAAATATGGGTTGCCCAAAAAGGAATTGCGGATTTTTCATATAGTCGGTGTTGACAAATTTTTTCACAGCTTGTGACTCTGTAATTGCATTCTTTCTTCTGTCAGTTATCAGCTGCTACTTTTGCTTGCTTTAGAAAAAAAGTGTAAAAAAGTATATCTGATTAAATTTCATTCTAAGTATTATGAAAAATGCATTTACTTTCTTTTAAAAAATCCGCAATTACTTCTTGGGCAATCCAATATATGCCATATTTAGGACCTGATTAAACCTGTTTAGTGTTTTAATCTCCAATATAGACCATTTATTGCGCGATTTCGATAAAATTTGAAACTATGGTATATATTAAGCCCATCTACAGCCAAAATATATATGATCGAGATCGGCCAATATTTGCATGTGCAAACTTACCCATGAACATTCCATGAAGGAACAGGGGCAAACTTCTCTAGCTCAATGATAAGGGGCCTCATTTTTACAGCCTAGCCTGAACGGCGTACCAAAGTACTATCTTGGCAAACGCGAATATTAAAGACATTTCTGAGTATTGTTTACAAAGGTTTTCTTTTAAAAGCCTAGTTCAATAGTAGCGCCGAGATGCTTTTCGTAGAAAAGTTGATCATGACTGAAGTCCTCACAAAGTTCCCATATGAGAGGATAACCACTTCTAAGTGATGTTCTCGTCGGGATTGGAACCCAAGTGTTAAACATCGTAGGCGAAAGATATAAAAGATTCGCTGAATAGCTCTGTCTTGTTGGAATACTCTGTCTTGTTGGGTAGAAACTCGTAGATTTCTACCAATCTTACTTACATTTCGGAGTAAAACATTACACCAAAACCATTCCCATCATTGTATCAAATATTTTATTACCATCGCTATATATTTTTTTATCTTCAAAGCACTCTAGTGTATATTTCTATGCACAAGTATGAATTTTATTTGAGAAGAGTAACCAAAATCTCATTCTTCCGTATGGTGGGTTTTCCGTTGAAGTTTCCATGTAAATGCAGCAACCAAACCAGTCAAGCTGTCAATGTAAATGAACGTACAAACGTGCAAGAGTATGTGTAATGCTCAAAATTCCTTTTCACTTTTCTTATATCTTCCTGTTCTCCTTGCTTTTACCCAAGCATATGCACTCCTTTCACAATTATCCTGGCTTTAGTTGAGCCACAAGAATAATTCTACCACAGCAGCATCAGTAAAATCGTCAACGTACTATTTCGAGCATAAAAAATGGTTTTATTAACAGCTGCAACTCGCATTCATGTAGCATTCATGAAGGAACAAAAAATTTGGGTTCACCAAAGAAAGGCAGAGCGCACTAACCGCAAATGGAGGGAAAAGTAACGTAAACAAGGTATTGAGATATGAAAAATAACAAACGCATGGAAAAACGCGTTGGATTCGGTCGGGCCATGGATCTTCTGCAATGCCTTTATGTGGTAATTCTTTTTTTTAAGGGAGATTCGCATGTCAAGTTGGCAACTAGGAGATCGGTCTTTATTACGACTAATCAGATCATTTAAAATTTCAAAATATCGGGGCTATTTGAAAAGCTGTATATCAACAGCTGAAGGCCAGCGTAGCGCAGAGGTTAGCATTTCCTATCAGAGGGAATTGCCAGTGGTGGTTGTCCCCTTATAATGCTGGGGGCATTTTTGAGGTACTATGCCATGTAAAACTTCTCCCCAAAGAGGTGAGGCACTGCGGCACGCAGTTCGGACTCGCCTTTAAAAAGCAGGTCCATTACCATTAGAGCTTAAAATTGAATCCCATTGCACTCGGCTGTTGGATTCAAGTGAGCACGGACATTACTATATCAAATAAGGAAGTGATTCTAAGCCGATCAGTATACTTATCAATGGGTTTAGCTCTTCTCCTTCTTAGGGTTGCAAACAAATGCCCAAAGTTATAATACCGTGTACCACAGTGATGGTGTAGGGAAAGATAAAGTTAAGAGACTGGGGCCACAAAAAATTTAACCGAAGTACACCATTCATGGCACATATGCAGAATATCCAAATATAATCCGATCTGAACCACACTTCACAGAAATGGAGAGGGGTCTACCAGAACATACTGTGCTAAATTTCATCGAAATCGGATGAAAAATTACCAATTTATTACCTCAAGACTTTAAGTCTGGAGATCGGTCTATATGGCGGCTATATACAACTAATATCAGATTTTATGAGATCCGAAAATCGGGTTTATATGCAAAGAATACGAAATCATCAAAAATTGTTTGGAAAATATTTGTATACCCAAGATATCTGCAAAATTATAAATACCCAGCTTTTGGGCATTAATGGGCTAAATTTACCGGGTAAATACCTTTTGGGTATTTACCGATCGCCCATCTCTACTTATGCCAAATATCACTACAATCGAATCGATCATCCGGTTCCTCTAACCACCTAAGGTTAGGTTAGGTCGAAAAGAGGGTGGGGGATATTAATCCGCCCCATGCCACCTATGCCAGTAATCGGCTTGTTGTGCACTCTAAAACCTAAAAAGTAACCTCGAAAAAGAAAATTTCCGTGCTACTTACAAAATCTTTGTTTTCCATACCACTCCCCTAAGTTGGTTCATGTCTAGTATTGTGTCCCTACCCAAGTACCAGTGTCTTTTTGCCGAGAAAGCCGGACAATGACATAGGAAGTGCTCCAACATCTCATCATTTCCCCACATGCCCTATACATGCTATCACTTGCCGCACCGATTTTGCATAAGTGAGCTCGTAGTCCTATGTGTCGTGTTATGATACCAAAGATACTGACCTGCTTATTACTTCTTTATAGTAATAGCCTCTTCCTCGCACTATCCTGATCACCCCATAGGATTTTCGCCGTCCTACCGACTGTTTCGCTGTTCCACAATGTTACATTCGCAATCGTCGCCCACGCCCTTAACTCGGACTGTCTCGACCCGAAAAGCTTCGCATTAACCAAGTTTATTGAGTCCCCTGTTCTTCACTGCCAAATTGTCTGTCCTTTCATTCCCTCTTACTCCGTTATGTCCCTGACCCTAAATTATGAGGATTGTGCCATCCTCAGAGCAGGCGATAATCTCCTTCTTACACTGCAAGAGTGTTTGTGACCTTACCGTCCTGGTTTTTATTGCCCTTATGGTAATTTGACTGTCCGTAAAGATGTTCACACTCGACGTCCTCGCGTTAGCACCGCGCCACCTCACGCCTTCCGTTATCGCCCGGATCCCCGCCTGCAAGACCGTATTATGGTCAGGCAATCTAAAAGAGATCTCTGGGTTCTCAATGTAGACCCCCAGGCCCACTCTGTCCTCTATCTGTCATCCATCCGTCTTCCAGATGGAAGTATTAGGGTTCTGAGAGTCCAAGACTGTGCCGTTAGCAGCAGTGCATCGCACTGGACCTCACGTGTCGTCTCAGGTATCCGATCGGTAGCCTCTTTCGCTCCGTCGCTTTTGTGAGCTGCGGGATGTCCATCTTTCTCACAAGGTCGAACTTTGCACCCCAGGTCGTGTGGATACATCCAACGAGCTGTTTGATGGTATCAATATATTCCACTGATGCAAAGCGCAGCGTTAAGATGTGCCCTCTATACTCGCAACCCTTAATTCGTATGGGTGAACCCCCTTCAGAGTTCAACACATGTTCGATAACCCGTTTGGTTACCAAATGCCTTACCCGAGACCCACGATCTGGTGGAATCCTACCAGATGCACTGCCGATATCGATGACTGCATAAGTCATATCATCTCTGTTGTGCTTCCTTGCCACTCCCGCATAAGAGGGTATCTCCTTACTTAACTCAGCGACCATTTTGTCCATCCGTGATGGCTGTGGCATCCTTTTGAAAGTCACAGTCCTCTATAAACACTCAGGGGCTGTGCGCGCTTTCTTCGTTGCTGTTTCGACTTTGTCTCCTTGCGCTGGACACTGTCTGGAGTCTCCATTGGTGGGGGGGCTGTCTTGGTCTTCCCAGAGTACTTAAAAGCGGGGAGTTTTTTTTTTCACCGTCTTGGCAGGACACTGTCTGTAGTCTTCATTGTTGGGGGGCTGTCTTGGTCTTTCCAGAGTACTTAAAAGCGATGAGCTCTTTTTTGCTACTTAGCCGTCTTGGCGGAATTATGGCGGGAGACCTGATTCTCTTTCTTGCTTCCCCAGCATCCTGCGCTTTCGCCCAGCATCCTGCGCTTTCGCCCAGCATCCTGCGCTTTCGCCCAGCATCCTGCGCTTTCGCCCAGCATCCTGCGCTTTCGCCCAGCATCCTGCGCTTTCGCCCAGCATCCTGCGCTTTCGCCCAGCATCCTGCGCTTTCGCCCAGCATCCTGCGCTTTCGCCCAGCATCCTGCGCTTTCGCCCAGCATCCTGCGCTTTCGCCCAGCATCCTGCGCTTTCGCCCAGCATCCTGCGCTTTCGCCCAGCATGCTGCGCTTTCGCCCGGTTGTGCTGCCGGTACACACTCCTCTGTCTTCTTCGTCGTGCACCAGATCGCTTCCTCGGTCTGCTTGGGCGCTTAGCTCAGCCATCGCTCACTTCTGCCATCATTCCGCTATCCTCATATCTCAATTCGGCTGCGATGACTGTTTCATTGGCACTGCCGCTGTCTGAATCTGAAACGGAAACACCACCTTTACTTAAAGGCTGGGGACGAACTGTGCAACCCACTGGTTTATCCATTTGTTCCTCATTTGTTAGTCTGACGACTGGTTGTGAGCTAGAAGCATTACTCTCGACTACTGGTGCCAAGGCATCCAAACCTATGGAAGGGGAGGACAATATGCTATGGTCTGATGCCACCACCGCTGTGTTGGGTCTATGGAGTCCATTTTGAGCCTACTCCTTAAAGGCTTTAAAATTTTTCGTAATAGTTACCTATTCCGAGCTACAGATGAGGAGCGAAATGAAAACACGTCCGCTCCACTCAACGGTTACTATCTATCCAAATCGGATAAGAATTTACTTTTTCGTTAGATAGTTAGACAGACAGATGGAGAGACGGTAGGACATGGCTAAATCAACTTGGAATGTAAAAAGGATCAAGAATATCAATATTTTGATGTGTTACAAACGGATTGACGAAATTAGGATACCCCCATTCTATGGTGGAGGTCATCGAAGCGCATAGGTTAGCTTGTCTGCCTATAACGCTAAACGCCTGGGTTCGAATCCTTGCGAGACCATCAGAAAAAACCTTTTTCAGCTGTGGTTTCCCTCCTAATGGTGGCAACATTTGTGAGGTATTGTGCCATATAAAACTTCTCTCCAAAGAGGTGTCGGACTGCTGCACGCCATTCGGACTCGGCTATAAAAAGAGGGTCCCTTATCATTGAGCTTTAACTTGAATCGGACTGCACTCATAGGTAAGTGAGAAGTTTATCCCTGTTCCTTAGTGGAATATTCATGGGCAAAATTTGCATTTGGATTCCATGGTGGAGGGTGGGGAAACATATCAGAACCCCCTTCCTAACGGGGGTATATTATTGATAATCGTAAAATTTTAATTCTCAGTAAGTGGCAAAGTCCAGCAAATACCAAACTACTGTTGTCTATGAACAGATGTTAAGAGCCTTCACGAATTGGCTTGTGGTAATAAGCCATATATTGGGTTGCCCAAAAAGTAATTGCGGATTTTTTAAAAGAAAGTAAATGCATTTTTACAAAAACTTAGAATGAACTTTAATCAAATATACTTTTTTTACACTTTTTTTCTAAAGCAAACTCAAAGTAACAGCTGTTAACTGACAGAAGAAAGAATGCAATTACAGAGTCACAAGCTGTGAAAAAATTTGTCAACGCCGACTATATGAAAAATCGGCAATTACTTTTTGGGCAACCCAATATTACAAACCTTACTGCACATATAGACATTCATAGACCGCCTTTACATACCATCCCAAGGTCCTGTAACTGAGTTGAAAATTGAGAACAATTCTGAAATCTCTCCCGCAATGAAATTTCCACATCATTTATTTATTTTCTATAAACGCACAACACTTTCCGCCACCTTTCTTAATACAATAGTTGGCAAATACGAGTTTATGTGGATTCTTAGCATATGAAAACACAAAAATATTTCTTGTTGTAGGATTGCTGTAGCATCACTTATTTTAAACTGATCCCATTGCAGAGGTGCCAAGACAGCGCTCGTTTGATGCATAAACCTTATGTGCACTGGTTGAACTTTCCAAGTGCCTTCCTTATTCACAAAATGCAATGGAAGACAGTGACAGACATTTAACTGAGGCACGCCTGCATACCTGCGACAATGGAGAAGTCAACCGGAGCCGTAGTGAAAACAAAGGCAAATGCGACAAACGCCGTGTGGCTGTAAATTCTTGCTCTTTGAGCAATGACAACAGACTCAACGAGGACTAAAAGGTGCTCACTGCTGTGAATTATTATTTAACCGGGTAAACATTAGCATTCGCATATGCATGTGAGCTATTTTGAGATTCCATGAACTGTGTGTGGGAATTGATAAATTAGGGTTCATACGCACCACTAAGCTGCAATAAATATTCGTCTGCATATTTTTTGCTGTAAAAAGGTAGCTTTAAGCAAATAATGTTTAGCTTATTCGAATTATTTTTTTTATGAATATAAATCTGCAGTGATTTAAAAAAGTGACATTGAGTGATGTGTGTTGTTTCTACTGGCCGTACCGAGTAGGTCAGATTAATATACCCCCAACACTATAAGATGGAGGTATACTAATCTGGTCATTCCGTTTGTAACACCTCGAAATATTGATCTAGGACCCAATAAAGTATATATATTCTTGATCGTCTTGACATTCTGAGTCGATCTAGCCATGTCCGTACATCCGTCCGTCTGTCGAAATCACCATAGCGGTCGAACGTTAACTCTACACGTTCAGCTAGAGCAGCTTGACATTTTGCACAGATACTATATATTGATGTAGGTCGTTGGAGATTACAAATGGGCCATATCGGATAACATTTGGATATAGCTCCCATATAAACCGATCTCCCGATTTGACTTCTTGATCTCCTGGAAGCAGCAATTTTTGTCCGACTTGGAGGCCACCATAGCGCAGAGGTTAGTATGTCCGCCTATGGCGCTGAACACCTGAGTTCAAATCCTGGCAACCACAGGCCCAGGCTTTGTTGGCCATTTCCAAGTGGGGTAGAATGAACAGAGTAGACTTTAACGCACAGAAGACGCCGTTCTGTTTCTTATCTCACAAGCGATTCACTGACCCACTTCAATCGTCGATATCTATCGACGGTATAGATATTGAGCAGTTAGATTCTCTTGATGTTCTGGGCATGAAGATACAATGTGATGTTCGTTGGTCAAAACACCTATTCGATGTGTCGAAAGAAGCATTCAAGAGTTTGGGCTTTCTTAAGCGGTGCAAGAAATATTTCACCTGTTCTGATCTTCTCAATGGAATGGAATATAACTCTCATGTATGAGAAGGAGCTCCAAAATCATCCTTGGAGCTATATGGCCGGGTTCAACGGAGAGCGATGGTGTTGATTGGGGACAGTGGGGTATCCAATTCTATTGCTTCCCTTGAACATCGTCGAAATGTGGGCAGCATTGTATTGCTCTATCGTTATTTTCATGGTGTGTGTTCCAGGGATATTCGTCTTCTTATCCCTGACATTAGGATGTTCACCAGGAATACAACACTTGCCAGGAACTCACACCCGTTTGTAATCGATAGGCCAGTCGACCGGATCATGCATTACCGAGAAAATTCCGTTTTCGCCCGAAGCATTCGTATGTGGAATCGACTTCCGGCTAATGTCTTTCCCACCAACATTGAGGTTCAGAAATTTAAGACTAATATCAATAAACACTACTCCCTCTTTCTCCCCTCCAACCCTTAACTTTCCTAATTGCCAACGCAATGCACTGCATATATAGGGCACATCCCCTGCGTGTTGGTTACGTGAAAAAAAAATGCTGGCGACATTCGTGAGGTACTATGGCTATGTAAAAACTTCTCCTCAAAAGAGGTGACGCACTGCGGCACGCCGTCCGTCCGTCTGACCGTCCGTCCGTTCGACCGTCCGTCCGTTCGACCGTCCGTCCGTCCGTCCGTCCGCCCGTCTGTCTGTCGAAATTACGCTAACTTTCGAAGGATTAAAGCTGTTTGAAATTTTGCACAAATACTTCTTATTAATGTAGGTCGGTTGGGATTGTAGACGGGCCATATCGGTCCATGTTTTGATATAGCTGCCATATAAACCGATCTTGGATCTTGACATCCTGAGCCTGTAGATGGCGCAATTCTCGACCGATTTGACTAAAGTTTTGCTCGCGGTGTTTTCGTCCCACTTCGAACAACTGTGCTAAGTATGGTTGACATCGGTTCATAACCTGATATAGCTGCCATATAGACCGATCTTGGTTCTTCAGCTTTTAGAGGGCGTAATTCTTATCCGATTTGGCTGTAATATTGCACGTGGTGTTTTGGTTTTACTTTCACTAGGTTAGGTAGAAAAGAGGGTGCAGATATTAATCAGTCCCATGACACTATGGACATACACCTAAGCCAGTAATCGGCTTGTTGTGAGCTCTAAAAACTACAAAGTAACTTCTAAAAAAAAAATTGAGGTTAGGAATTACGTGCTGTAAGTAAAATCCTTACAGCACGGAAATCCTTAATTGTTTTCAATACCACTCCCCTAAATTGGTCTATATCTGGTATGTATTGTGTCTCCACCTAAGTGCCGGTATCTGTTAGACGCGAAAGCCGGGCAATGACAAAGGAAATGCTCCAACGTCTCATCATCTTTCCCGCATGCCCTACACATGCCATCACTTGCCGCACCGATTTTACATAAGTGAGCTTGTAGTCCTGTGTGTCCCGTAATGATACCAATAGCTTTACTGACCTCCTTCTAGCTTTCTTTCAGTAATAGTCTCGTCTTCTCACGATCTGGATCCCCCCATAGGATTTTCGCCGTCCTACCGACCGTTTCGCTGTTCCATAATGTTGCATGCGCATTCGTCGGTCACTCCCTTAACTCGGACTGCGTCGATCGGAAAGGCTGCGGGTTAACCAAGTTTATTGACGGCAGTTCTCTGGCCTTCACCGCCAAATCGTCTGCCCTTTCATTTCCCCTTACTCCGTTATGGCCCGGCACTCAAACGATGCGGATTTTCCCATCCTCAGAGATGGCGTTAATCTCTTTTTTTTTCACAGCAAAACTGTTTGTGACCTTACCGTCCGCGTTGTTATTGCCCTTAAAATTGTCATTTTACTGTTCTCGCGTTAGCACCACACCACTTCAGGCATTCCGTGATCGCCCGGATCTCCGCCTGCAGTACCGTGTTATGGTCAGGCAGTCTAAAACTGATCCCAGTCCCTGGGTTCGCAATGTAAACCCCCAGGCCCACTCTGTCCTCTAGCTTTGATCCATCCGTGTAACATGATATTCCAGATGGCAATACTAGGGTTCCGTCAATCCAAGACTGTGCCTCTGGCAGCAGTGCCTCGCACTCGACTTCAAGGTTCATCTCAGGTATCCGACCGGAAACCTCTTCCCTTTCTTCCAGGTTTCCTATCGTCGCCTCGATTATACCGCGATGGTATGAGCTGCTCCCATCCTTAATCCGTTCATCCATTGTCTCATAGCCGCATTGGCTGCCTCACTCTTAATCTGTATGTCAATGGGTCGGATATCTAGAATAGTCTCCAGTGCCCTAGTGGGCGTGGTTCTCATCGCTCCGCCTATGCCAAGACGACATGTTGTCTGAACCTGTTGTATGGTCCTTATATTGCACTTTTCTCCATAGCAGTCCACCAAACTACTGAGGCGTAAGTAAGTATTGGTCTAATCACACTCCTGTAGAGCCAGTAGACTATCTTCGGATTCAGGACCCATTTTGAGCCTACGACCCGTGTACATAGTGCCCAACATCTGTGAGCCTTATCAGTACGTTCCTGAATGTGATACTTCCAGTTAAGTTTCCTATCCAAGATCACCCCTTAGTATTTGACTTTGTCAGATATCGAAATCGTCTTATTAAGGAAACGTGGTGCATTAAATTGGCCCGCCTTCGTCTTCCTCGTGAACAGGCATATTTCAGTCTTCCCTGGGTTAACATTGAGACCTCTGGGTCTAGCCCAGTCATATGCCATATGTAAGACCCTTTCGGCCCTTCTGCATAGCTCGTTCGGATCCTTACCCCTTAGAAGTATTATAACATCGCCTTCGTAGCAGGCGGGTTCAAAACCCTCCTCAGTTAGGTCATTTATGGTGGTCACCCAAAGGAGTTGCGATAAAATGCCCCTCTGTGGTGCGCCCTGTGCCACTTTCTCCCTTTTTTTAAGTCATGGTACACACAATTTATCCACCTGTTCCAGTCTCTAAGGATCGGGTCCACCCGGTAAAGTTCTAAGGATTGGATTACTTCCAATAACTGTGCTGAGTATAGTTCAAATCGGTTCATAATCTGTTATAGCTGCCATATAAACCGATCTGGGATCTTGACTTCTTGAGCCTCTAGAGGGTGCAATTCTCATCCCATTTGGCAGAAATTTTGTACAACGGCTTCTCCCATGGCCTTGAACATACGTGTCAAATATGGTCTGAATCGATCTATAGCTTGATACAGCTCCCATATAAATTGATCTCCCGATTTTGATTCTTGAGCCCCTACAGGGCGCTTTCACCAAATTGCGCACGAGTGATTCCCTTATAAGTTTCGACATTACTGGTGTATTTCATAGAAATCGGTTCAGATTTAGATATAGCTCTCATATATATATTCGTCCGATTTGGACTAAAATTGAAGTTATATCGTTTTTTGTAAACCAATTCTCACCAAATTTTGCACGAGATTTTCTCTTATATGGCTCGACATTACTGGTGAATTTCATAGAAATCGGTTCAGATTTAAATATAGCTGCCATATTTATGTTCGTCCGATTTGGACTAAACTTGCAATTACATCGTCATTTGTAAACTGATTCTCACCAAATTGCGCACGAGTGATTCCCTAATAGGTTTCGACATTACTGGTGGATTTCATAGAAATCGGTTCAGATTTAGATATAGCTCCCATATATATGTTCGATCGATTTGAACTAAAATTGCAATTATATCGTCATTTGTAAACCGATTCTCACGAAATTTCGCATGAGGGATTCTTTTGTAAGTCTCGACATTATTGGTGAATTTAATAGAAATTGGTTCAGATGTAGATATAGCTCCCATATATATGATCGTCCGATTTGGAATAGTATTGCAATAATTTGGTTATTTGTAAACCGATTGTCACGATTGGCACAAAGGATTCTCTTATGACTCCCGGTATTGCTACAGAATTTAACAGAAATCGGTTCAGATTTAGATGTAGCTCCCATATATATTTTCGTCCGAAATCGAATAGTACTCAAAAATTTAACCATATTTTTAACAGATCTTCACAAAATTTGGCACGAAGGTTTCTTTTATAACTCTTTTGATGACTGATGAATTTCATAGGAATTGGTTCGGTCTTAGATATAGCTCCCATATATATGCATCTCCCGATTTTCACTTTTAAGGCCTTTGCATACCCATTGATCAATCCATTTTCTCAAAAAGTCAAATTTTAAATTCGATGACTTAGCCTGCATATCCAATGTGATGTAGGGTATCCAGAGATTTTTAATGATAAATAAAGAATGACATGTAATTATAAGGCAAATAAGACAAAATGTGTTAGAAAAAATACATTTCCTCACAACGTGATAGTTGTTTAACGAGCTTGTATAATCAAAGCGGTTTTATGGAATGGTTTTATCAAAATTTTGCAGATTTATCTAACCTGCAGTAGTTTTACCACTTTAAAGTTTCACAGAAAATTCATTTCGCACATCTGACATTCATATGGCATTTGATGGTGTTTATAACCTTCAACATCGTAGTATTTAAAACACCCCCTACTGACAGTGTTTGGCTCCACTTGTTGGAAATTCATGCACTCGGAAAACATAAAGCTAATTGGTTTGTTTTAACCAATAACTTTGGCGAAAGGTAATTTCATTTCCTTTTCCATTTTGTTAGCTTCAAAATGCCACATATGCTGGAGCCACACCATAAAAGCTCTCACACACACTCGCCTATTCAAACGTGTTCGTTAATTGAATTTTGTGTCTATATGGACATTGGCGTTGGTTGAAGTATTGTTTAGGTAAAACACCAAAATGTGATTTTGGCAGGACCATCTGGTTGGAGAAGAATGAGTTATTAGAAACGCACACAATTTCAACACCATTGTGCTTAATGGTGGCTATTTGAAAACCTATTTGTGGAGATATTCCACTAGGAAGAAAAAATGAATTGGTTTTGAAAAAAAAACTGATCTTAAATACCAGTTTACTAGGTAAGGTTAGGTTTAAGTGGTAGTCTGCCGTCAGACTCACTTTGACGTTTTCGTCCATTGTGATACCACAGGAACATTAGAACAGAAGATGCTTTGTAAAGGGTGATTGTTTAAGAGCTATAGGAAAGTTAAAAAAAGAGCACATAAAATGTAGAAAATTCCATGAAATCTTAATTTGAGTTGATAGTACGGTCGATATAATTTAATGTTAGAAGATTATTTCATGCAAATGTTGACCGTGACTGCGCCTTAAATGGTCCACCCGCTTAGTCCAATTTTGGCATACTCTTTTAAACATTTCGTCCGATATCTCACGAATAAATGCTTCAATGTTGTCATCTAAAGCTTCAATTGAAGCGGGCTTGAATGTATACATATGAGCTTTAACATAGCTACTCAAAAAATAGTCTAAGGGCGTTAAATCGCACGATCTAGGTGGCCAATTGAGCGGTCCCGAATGAGAAATAAAATTTTCACCGACATCGTCTTGTTGAAACATATGTCATGCAAGTCAAGCTCCTGAATTTTGTACAAAAAAAGTTGAATATCAATTCGCATCATCTTTGAAGAAGTACGGTCCAATGATGCCACCAGTAACGATTTCTGCAGTAGCTTTAAGGAAGTAGACGAGGAAGAGACTATAGAACAGCTGCTGTATTTGTGTCCTGCACTGGCAGTCCGAAGGAGTTTTACTTCTCATTTCTTTGAGAACTTGTCTGATTTAGTTGATGTGAACATTCGCAAGTTATTGGGCTTTTAAAGCGATTGGGATGGTTCAACGGAAGGAACTAAAGGGTAATTTTTAAGCTATTATCTTTTTGGCAATACTAGTTTAAACAGATCACACATGTTTCATGTGTTGTTTCACTGTCAAACATCTTCAGTTTGGTCTATAATTTAACCATAAAACGTCTTATAAACGTACTCTGTTAAGAAAGTCAAAATGCATACTCTGTTAAGAAAGTTCATCGCGCGCTTCTTCCATTCCATCGACGAAGCTCATTTTTTGCTTAACGGGTACATAAATAAATTGAATTGTCGATTTTGGAGTGAAGATCAGCCAGAACCATGGCAAGAGCTACCAAGGCATCCAGAAAAAGTCACAATTTGGTGCGGTTTATGGGCTGGTGGCATCATTAGACCGTTCTTCTTCAAAGATGATGCGAATCGTATCATAACTGTGAATGGTGAGCGCTATCGTGAGATGATATCCGTCAACAAGACGGTGCCACATGCCACACAGCACGCGTGATATTGGATAGATTGGTTAATTGACCGCCTTTAGACTGTGGGGCTATGTTAAAGCTCATGTCTATATAGACAAGCCCGCTTCAATTGACGCATTGGTAGACAACATTGAAGCATTTATTCGTGAGATACCCACCGAAATGTTGGAAAGAGTATGCCAAAATTGCACTAAGCGGATGGACCATTTGAGGCGCAGTCACGGTCAACATTTGCATGAAATAATCTTCAAACATTAAATTATATGGACCGTACTATCTATTCAAATAAAGAATTCTGAATTTAATGTATGTTTTTTTTTGAAAAACTTTTCTATAACTCTTAAAAAACCACCCTTTATTATAAGGGATATCGTAGTTTCAATCGGTTCTATCAAAAAAATAACTTTTTATCAAAAAGCAGCTCAGGCAATCAACACTGCTTAGAAAATCGGGCATTGTATCAAGGATAATAGAGTGTCCCAAGCCTCCACATGACCAAAGAGAAAGTTCCCTTAGCCCCACAACAGTGATCGCAACAATTTGTCTAGTCATAATGTGCAGAGGCATTAGGTGTAGCATTAAACTCAGTGCGTCAGATGGCATAGTGCTCGGTTGTGGTGCACAAACCAGCCATCACTTGTATGAGGCGGAGTATTGAACAGTTGGTGGATTTTTGAAGCGCCGTCCACTAGTCTACAGCACCATATAGCATTCTGGGTCTGTCAACTGCAGTATACAACCAGTGCATGACACGCGGCCAAAACTTTTAACTTTTGCCAATGGCCCTCTTGAAGGTGTTAAGAGCAAGAGTTGCCTTGTAGCTCATTCAAAAATTTTGGATTTGAAATTAAATTTCCTGTCCAGCAAAACATCCAGTTATTATGCGTTTTCAGTAAATGGAACATTCTCACCTCCCAAGGAGGAAGGTGCCACTGTAGGTAATGTGTATCTTCTGCTGAAAAGAACTACTTCTGTCATGCATGGATTATGTTTACTATGGCAATAAGGGGTGAAATAATAGATATATGATAGTAAAAAACGAATTTGATATCCAATTTTTAGGGCATGCATTTAGGGAACTTCTCAATCCATAAACCCTAAACCAATGGCAATTGCGGCTCAAATAAGAGGAATTTAAGAGAAGAGCACTCATCTTATATTTTTTTCAGTGCGTGGGTGGCAGCCACACCCTACATACACCTCAAACTGGACGTTTTTGTGGATTATGGCAAAAGGGGCTCAAATCCAATCTCAGTTTTTTGGCCAGGCGTTTCAGGTACGCCTCACCTTGTAAACACCCCCTAAACCACACATATAAACCAACTATACCAATATGGAGCTCATATGTGGTTTTTGGGTATGAATCTGATATCCACTTTCGGGGCAAAGGGTTTGGCTAATTCAATCCACCACCAAAACCAAGAGAATCAAGTAGATCTAACGTCCAAACTATAATGGGCGGACTCACCACTTTCCCTATTTTCAAAAACGCCAAATCTCGGAGATGGGTAGGGCGATTCAATTTAAATTTAATTTGTTTATAAAAACTCTAAAATAGAAATTTTTTATCCTTATTTAGGGTGGGATATCTTGCAGGGCCGCTACACCTCCAAAGCCCGACAAATGAAAATGATAACCAATAATTACAATATTGGGCTCAAATGAAAGGTATTCCAGATTACCACGAAACTGATATATCGGGGTCCACCTCACCCCTAAAAATACACTCATACCGACCATAGCAATATGAGGCTCAAATGAAAGGTATTTGGTAGTAGAGCACCACTATTATATCCACATTGGGGTGAAATATCTGAAAGGCCGTACAGGCATCTCCAAATAGGGCTTATTTCCTGTCGTGACAGTATAGGGCCCAGATAAAATAAGAAAGTGAAAGGAGACGCAGAGGAGCAAGTCCTGTTCAACTAGTCCTATATATAGAGGACTTATTACCCGATTTCGCTGAAATTTGAAACTGTGGCACGATATCACCACCATAGGATGGAGGTATACTAATCTAGTCTTTCCGTTTGTAACACCTCGAAATATTGATCTCCGACACCATAAAGTCTATATATTCTTGATCGTCTCGACATTTCAAGTTGATCTAGCCATGTCCGTCCATCCCTCTTTTGTCGAAATTACGATAACAATTGAATGCGTAAAGAAAGCCGCTCGAAATTTTGCACAGATACTTCTTATTGATTTAGGTTGTTGGGGATTGGAAATGGACCATATCGATTCAGATTTGGATATAGTTTCCATATAAACCGATCCAGGGTTTTGACTTCTTAAGCCCCTAGAAGCATCAATTTTCATACGATTTTCAGAAATTTGACACAAAGACTTCTTTTCTGACTTTCATCATCTCTACCACGTCCAAACCGAATCGGACTGATATAGCCCCCACATAAACCGATCCCCGTATTTGACTTCTTGAGCCCCTAGAAACATCAATTTTGACCTGATTTGTCTGAAGTTCAGCACAACGACTTCTGTGTGCTGACGGATATAGCCTCTATATAAACCCGTCCGCGGATTTGGTATCTTGAGACCCTAGAAACCTCAGTTTTCCTCCGATTTGGATGAAATTTGGTACATATAGTACACCTGGGACCTCCAACACTTACACAAAATCCAATTCAGATAGGTTTTAAAATATATATAGACCCCAATTAAACCAATCTAAGGTTTTGGCTCCTAAAAGCCTTAAGAACCTCAATTTTTTAACGATTTTGCTAAAATTTGTTATGTGATGTACACTTGTGTCCTCTTATATTTTTTATTTGATTTTTTCAAAATAGTTCAAAGACAAATCAAGTTAAGAAGGATTAATTGTTAGCAGAATCCTTGGCGTTGGGTGTCCAACATTCGCCCCGGCCGAACTTAGCACTCTTTTACTTGTTACTTGATTTGTCTCTTATTCCAAAATGACAATCGATACAAGTTACATGTAGGACCATTCGAGTCTTTCAAGTTTAATAAAATTTACCTCCAAGGCAGCAGAAAATTAGCTGCAGACAATAGACGTTGACATTTGAGGTATTGTAATTGAATTAACATGGAGTAGTGAGATGCTCTGGCGTTGCTGTGCAATTTTATGGATTTTGTGAGGTGCCCTGGAGAATTTTAATTGGATCATGTTGAGCTGTACAATAGGGTTTGTGCATGAAATATGCATAACCATGGATATGTCCATGGCTATGCTTAATCTTTAATTAACATTTAAATTTTTAATATATTCGCACATGCATATGAACCTAATTACAAAATGTCTTTTATTTGCCCAAGACATGAGACATGAGACTAGGTGCAAATAATTGGTTTATAAGTGCACGCAACCGACATTAAAACCATGGTTAAAAATGGAAGAAGCATTTTAGGGTGGTGTCGACTATATAATGCCCTACACCTTAGGGCAGTATATGCCAACTTTCGAAGAGATAGGCTGCAAATAAATCTAATTGTTGTAGTGTTGCTTAAAATCGGAATAACATACATACAAATCGGTGAATATAGTAAAAATCATACTAGAAACAAGTAAAAAGGCGTTAAGTTCGGCCGGGCCGAACTTTGGATAGCCACCGCCTCGGGTATATATGTAAACCAGCTTTCATCAAAATCCGGTGAAAATTGCATACCTTATGCCCCATAGCAGCTATATCGAAATATGTTCCGATTTGGACCAAAATCTAACAAGTACAAGTCATTGTTCAATTGTGTATAACAAACTATCGGTCTTTTTAGTAGCTTTATCTAAAAATTTCAGTAAAATCGGATTGAAAATGCGCCATTTATGGGACCAAGACTTTAAATCGAGATATCGGTCTATATGACAGGTATATCCAAATTTGGACCGATTTGGGCCAAATTGCAGAAAAATGTTGAAGAGCCTAACACAACGCACTGTCCCAAGTCTCGGCGAAATCGGGCAATAAATGCACCTTTTATGGACCCAAAACCTTAAACCGAGAGATCGGTCTATATGGCAGCTATATTCAAATCTGGACCGATCTGGGCCAAATTGGAGAGGAACATCGAAAAGCCTAACACAACTCACTATCCCAAATTTCGGCAAAATCGAACAATAAATGCGCCTTTTATGGGCCCAAAACCTAAAACCGAGACATCGGTCTATATGGCAAATATATCCAAATCTGAACCGATCTGTGCCATATTTCAGAACTATGTAACTTAACTCACTGTCCTAAATTTTGGCGACATCGGACAATAAATGCGCCTTTTATAGGTCCAAAACCTTAAATCGAGAGATCGGTCTATATAGCAGCTATATCCAAACCTGAACCGATCGGGCCCAAATTGAATAGAGATGTCGATGACCCTAAGACAACTTACTGTCCAAAATTTCAGCAAACTCGGATAATAAATGTGGCTTTTATGGGCCTAAGACCCTAAATCGGAGGATCAGTCTATATGGCAGCTATATCCAAATCTGAACCGATTAGGGCCAAATTGAACAAAGGTGTCGATGGGCCTAAGACAACACACTGTCCCAAATTTCAGCAAACTCGATAATATATGTGGCTTTTATGGGCCCAAGACAGTAAATCGACCGATCGGTCTATATGGGGGCTATATCAAGACGTAGTCCAATATAGCCTATCTTCGAACTTAACCTGCTTATGAACAAAAACAAGAATCTGTGCAAAGTTTCAACAATATCTCTATTTTTAAAGACTGTAGCGTGATTTCAACAGACAGAAGGACGGACATGTCTAGATCGTCTTAGATTTTTACGCTGATCAAAAATATCTACACTTCATAGGGTCGAAATGGGATATTTCTATGTGCTACAAACGGAATGACAAAATGAATATATCCCCCTCTTTCGATGGTGGGTATATAAAATTTTGAGAAGAACTTTTGAGAAATGCTCTGCCTCTAAAAGTCTCAGGATGTAAAAATTGGGCGATACATATACAGAGTTGCTGACACAAAGTGTTACCAATTCAAAAGACCAAATTGTTTTGTATAAAAATCAGGGATTCGGAGCGGAACCTAAAACATGGATTCTGCTGAAAATTTCTAGAAATGAAAACAGCTTATGTGCATATGTGAACTTCACGTACTAAATTTCCGCCAAATCAAGCAAAATTTAAAGCTTCTAGAGCCCGTATTAAGCTAATCGGAAGATTGGCTTCTTGTGTACGCGGCATAGTATGATGAGATTCCAATCATCGGGTATGCGTTATTCTAGCCAGATTGCGCAGACAAGCTGATGCATACGCCTTTTCAGCCTGTCTCCTCCGGTCTTAAATAGTTCAGCGGGTATTCCGTCGGCTCCTGCTGCCTTGTTGTCCATCAGTCGGGTCACTGCTACTTGGACCTCATTCTGACTAGGACGTAAACATTCTATATCATCATCAGGGATTGGTTCTGTGGTATCCTCTTCCCCTCCATCGTCGGACAGTTGGGTAAAATGTTATTTCCATATCCTCAACATGCTATTGGGTTGCCCAAAAAGTAATTGCGGATTTTTTAAAAGAAAGTAAATGCATTTTTAATAAAACTTAGAATGAACTTTAATCAAATATACTTTTTTACACTTTTTTCTAAAGCAAACTAAAAGTAACAGCTGATAAGAAAGAATGCAATTACAGAGTCACAAGCTGTGAAAAAATTTGTCAACGCCGACTATATGAAAAATCCGAAATTTCTTTTTGGGCAACCAATATATGTGTCAATAACCAGATTTCCTTCTTTGTCTCTGCAGTAGGATGTGCCTTCACCAAAGCCATCGGTTTGATGTTTAATTCTTTGTTAGAATTTCCGGACTTCATTCTGACTCCTGTACATCTCAATTCGCTCACACTCACGTCTTTCCATTTCCTTTTTCTTTCTGCGGAGTAGACGTTTCTCCTCTCTCCTTTTCTCCCGATACCTCTCCTTCAGGCTACTGATTGCAAAGTTGCTCTATATGCCGCATTATTGGCTTCAGTAGCATCTCGACACTCTTGGTCGTACCATGGGTTTCTCGGGGGACACTTCCGGTACCCAAATACGGATTTCGCGGCATTTTCCATGGAGTGGGCAATAGTTTGCCACTGTGCCATTATATCATCGTAACAAGGAGTGCTTTCATGAAGCAGTTGTGTCAGTCGAGTGGAGTATGCCGTAGCCATCTGTTGTGTTTGCAGCTTTTCAATGTCCAGCTTCTGTGCAGTGTCAGATCGTACTTTCCTCGCCATATTCATACGGGTGCGAACCTTTGCTGCAACAAGGTAATGATACGAACCTATATTCGCACGCTGGATGAATGCCTTCTATCTATCACAAAGTGATAGTGTTTTGATCGGGTGAAAGCCATGTGGCATTATGAATATTTTTATGTTGAGAGAGACATCTATCAGCCTCAACCCATTTCTGGAGGTTATCTCGTGGAGGCTAAACTTTCCGACTATTGGACCAAAAATGCCTTCCTTCCCTTTCTTCGCATTAAAATCTCCCAGAACGATTTTAATATTATGGGCGGGTCAGCGGTCATATTCTCTCTCTAGGTGTTCGTAGAAAATATCCTTGGTCTGCTCGTCTTTGTCTTCCGTCGGGGTATGGGCACAAATAAGACTGATGTTGAAGAATTTGGCTTTTATGCGGATTGTGGCTAGCCTCTCATCCACGGGAGTAAAGCTGTAGACAAGGTGTTTCAGTCTCAGACTACCACAAATCCACAGCCAAATTCATGCCGCGTATTATGGCTACAACACCGTTTGGTGTTGTAGTGACGCCATTCCCAGTCCATCGCACTTCCTGTATGGCGGTAATATCTGCTTCGTACTTCTGTAATACATCCGCCAGCGCGTATACTGCACCTTCTCTATAAAGAGTGCGGACATTCTAGGTTCAGATCCGCAAATCATGGTCTTTTTGTCGTTTGCGTGGGTCGTTAACATTAGGGGAGTCCGTTTTTATACCCACCACCTTAGGAAGGGGGTAAACTAATCTAGTCATTCCGTTTGTAACACCTCAAACTATTGATCTAGGACCTCATGAATCGTCTCGACATTCTGAGTCGAACTAGCCATGTCCGATCGTCCGTCTGTCGAAATCACGATAGCGGTCGAACACGTAAAGCTAGCCGCTTGAAAATTTGAACAGATACTTAACAACGATGTAGGTCGTTGGGGATTGCAATTGGACCATATCGGTTCAGATTTGGATATAGTTCCCATACCAACCGATCTCCCGATTTGACTTCTTGAGCCCCTGGAAGCCTCATCCTTGGAAGGCGCAATTTTCATCCGATTTGGCTGAAATTGTGTGTTCTGTTATGACTTCCAACAATTGTGAGAAGTACCTCGAAATCGGTCAAGAAGCTGATATACTCCCATATAATCCAACTCCCGATTTGACTTCTTGAGCCCCTGGAAGCCTCAATTTTCAACCGATTTGGCGGAAATCTTGCACATAGTGTTCTGTTGTGACTCCTAACATCTGTACCAAGTACTGTCTAAATCGGTCTATAACCTGATATAGCTCCCATATAAACCGATCTCCCGATTTGACTTCTAGAGCTCCTGGGAGCCTCAATTTTCATCCGATTTGACTGAAAATTGGCATATAGTGTTCTGTTATAACAATTGTGCCAAGTACGGTCCGAATCGGTGTATAAACCGATTTCCCGATTTGACTTCTTGAGCTTCTGGAAGCCTCAATTTTTATGCGATTTGGCTGCAATTTTGCACAAAGTGTTCTGTTATGATTCCCAACAACTGTGCCAAGTACGGTCCAAATCGGTCAAGAACCTGATATAGCTTTCATATAAACTGATTTCCCGATTTGACTTTTTGAGCCCCTGGAAGCCTTAATTTTCATTCGATTTGGCTGAAATTTTGCACATAGTGTTCTGTTATGACTCCCAACAACTGTGCCAAGTACGGTTTAAATCGGTCTATAACCAGATATATCTCCCATATTTTAGCAGAATCCATGGTGGTGGGTCCCCAACATTCGGCCCGGCCGTACATGGCACTCTTTTATTTGTTACTACTCTTTTGTTTCATATAGTAGTTCTCATAGTTTTCCGGGGGCGGGTTACTGGCCCAGCGCCCCAACCGCATGGGTTTTGTGGGGTTGCACATGCATTTTTCGCCGCTTGCTCCAAGATCTGACTTTCGCCTTTAGCCGTCCCTTGCCTGGGAACAGACGCAGATGTTGGCCATTGGTTATTTGAAGGAGCCAAGAACTCGACTTATCATCTCGAGTAGCATTGACACTTATGATTTAATAAAGAGCCAGTGCCACTGAGATTCTCCCTTTGAAAATCGCTGACTGCCCGCGGCCGCATTTTAAGCTGCTCCGCATAAAAACGAAACTTTTTACTATCCGCAACCTGTGGACGTGTCCGGTAGCTTTCAGCTAAGCTTTCCGTGATAACGATGTACACCACACAAGTCGGGGCTCAAAGTTCCACCCTATGTGGTGCTCATAGTTATCCCGTGTCGGGTGGGAACCGACTTACACTAATGAGAAGTATTTGTGGAAAATTTCATGCACCTAGATGCATTCCGACAAAAATTGGCCACAGACAGATAGTTGGCCATGAGTCTGGCTAGATCGATTTAAAATGTTACGATAATCAAGAATATGGGGGAATGGGTTCTCAGACCAATATTTTGATATGTCACAAACGGAATGACGAAGTTAGTTAACCCCCAGCCTATGGTGGAGGGTATAAACACTCAAAAGCAAATGCGTTTGGTGGCTTGTAAATAACATAATGAGCTGTCATTTCTAGTATGACAGATATACCAGACCGAACTTGGTAACACAGCTACCCTGTAGAACAGATCTGAAAAGAAGCCATTGCCATAAAATCCGTTTCAAAATATGTAAACATAGTAAAAAGAAGCACATCGGGCCATTTTGTATTGTTTGACTCCTAAAAGCTTTGCCTTGCATTGACACTGCCTTCTGTTTTCTATATCAAATTTCCTTTAGCAAGTGTTTAAATGTCAAAAGTCTAAAGTCTTTTCATGACTTTGTTGTTCATTATAAACCCCAACTTTTTAAATTTCCTCCAGATATCGCAATAAGGTATTAAAGTATTGAACTTCATATTCGTCGCCTACAGTCCACCATATTTCCCAGGACTTGCTTACGATTTAACAAAAAAGAAAAGAGGTGGAGAAAATTGCGAATGTGGGTGGCTAAAACGAACGATAACGTAGAAACTTTACACTCTCCAAACTTGTACAAATTAAATTTATAACTTAACTTCTTAAGCTCAACCACGCATACCCATTTGCCCATACTCCATGAATTCTCATGGTCAACTGCCAGTATTGGTAGGGAATTGTGTTTTTGCTTCTTTGCCAAGAAAAGGTTTGTCGATTAGATCGATAGTAATAAATTCAATTAAAAGTGTCAGGAACATTTCATTCCATTCCGAACAAACGAACACAAAGAAAACAAAAGAGAGATAAATAGTGAAACTTCATCTTGTTTTTTTTTTTTCTTAGTGTGTGTGTGTGTGTGCCAGGACTTGGGGCTCGAAGAAATTAACAAGGTGAAGATATGGAAAAGGGTTAAATGGTGCAAACGTTGAACGAAGGAAAAAGTGAAAAGTTTTTCAAATTTTAAAAGTTTTCAACCAAACAAATGGAAAGAGTTTGAGGATGGCAAAAAAAAAACACCCAAACATTATGAGTTTTGTATTTTTGCAAAAAGTAAACGTATACGATAGCTAAATCAAATTTATTTTCGGTAAGAACAATAGTCCAAATGTTCGATACAGATGCACATATAATCCTATATCGTCAAAAAAAAAACAAGATTCGGCCGGGCCAAATCTTGGGAACCCACCACCATAAGTTCACCTGTAGAACGATACAAAGATTGGTTGTGGCGTCGGGTTAGTAACCCATCACCCGAAAAACTTGAAGATATTAATTTGACAAAAAGAAGAAGATTACAAACGGATACTAACTAAGTGCGATGACCCGGGAAGGGCTTCACAACAACACCGAGAGGTGACGCACAGTTGGAGAAAACCGAAAAAAACTAGTAAAAAATATGCCGTATGAGAATAGATAGAGATATGGAAATAGTTAAAGCTGAAGTGCAAGCGAGTATGTGTGCCAAATTTCAAGGACCCAGGTTGTCCGGGCGCCTTTTGGAAGGCCCCTAAAATTGGTCACCTCTGTATTTCCAAAAATTGTGCGGGCTGCCAAATCAGGAGGAGGAGACCACCGTAGCACAGAGGTTAGCATGTCCGCATATGACGCTGAACACCTGGGTTCGAATCCTGGGGAGACCATCAGCGGTGGTTTCCCCTCCTAATGCCGGCAACATTTGTGAGGTATTATACCACGTAAAACTTCTCTCCAAAGAGGTGTCGCTCTGCGGCACGCCGTTCGGACTCGGCTTTAAAAAGGAGGCTCCTTATCATTGAGCTAAAACTTGAATCGGACTGCACTCATTGAAATGTGAGAAGTTTGGCCCTGTTCCTTAGTATTGGGTTGCCCAAAAAGTAATTGCGGATTTTTTAAAAGAAAGTAAATGCATTTTTTATATAACTTAGAATGAACTTTAATCAAATATACTTTTTTTACACTTTCTTTCTAAAGCAAGCTAAAAGTAACAGCTGATAACTGACGGAAGAAAGAATGCAATAACAGAGTCACAAGCTGTGAAAAAATTTGTCAATGCCGACTATATGAAAAATCCGCAATTACTTTTTGGGCAACCAATAGAATGATCATGGGCAAGATTTGTGGACATATTTTCAAAATTCTTATTTGTTGGGTATTTTCAAAAATCCCTTCATAGGATAGGGACATATGGAGTTAAAACAAGTAAGAGCGTGCTAAGTTCGGCAGGGCCGAATCTCATATAGACCCCTCCACTATGGATCGAATTTGTCGAGTTCTATGCGCGGTATCTCTTTTTAGGCAAACAAAGAATATTGAATAAGAACTTTTATGCTATTGGAGCTATATCAAGTTATAGTCCGATTCGGACCATAAATGAATGCTGAACATTGAAGAAGTCATTTTTTTAATATTTTAGTTCATTCGGATAAGAATTGCGCCTTGTAGGGGCTCAAGAAGCAAAATCGGGAGATAGGTTTATTTAGGAGCTGTATCAAGTTATTGGTCGATTAAGACCATAGATAAGCCGTTGTACACAGTTTCAGCCAAATCGGATGAGAATTGCGCCCTCTAGAGGCTAAAAAGTCCAGATCCCAGATCGGTTTATATGGCAGCTATATCAGGTTATGTACTGATTTTCGCCATACTGAGCACAGTTATTAGAAGTTATAATAAAACACCTCATGCAAAATTTCAGACAAATCGGATGAGAATTGCGCGCTCTATTGGCTCAAGAAGTCAAGGCCCCAGATCGGTTTAACTGACAGCTCTACCAGATTATGAACCGATTCAAATCATACTTAACACAGTTGTTGGAAGTGAGACCAAAAGACTACGTGCAAAATTTCAGTCAAATCAGACGAGAATTGCGCCCTCTAGCGGCTCAAGAAGTCAAGACCCAAGATCGGCTTATATGGCAGCTATATCAAACCATGGACCGATTTAAACCATATTTAGCTCAGTTGTTGAAAGTACCAAAATACCAAAACACCACGTGCAAAATTTCAATCAAATCGGATAAAAATTGCGCCCTCTAGAGGCTCAAGAAGTCAAGACCCAAGATCGGTTTATATGGCAGCTATATGAAAACATGGACCGATTTGACCTATTTACAATCCCAATCGACCCACACTAATAAGAAGTATTTGTTCCAAATTTGAAGCGGCTAGCTTTACTCCTTCGAAAGTTAGCGTGCTTTTGACAGACAGACGAAAGGACGGACGGAGGAACAGACGGACAGACGGAAGGACAGACGGACAGACGGACGGACATGGCTTAGAATGTATTGTATACCTTAAGCGGACGGTTTTGTAGTGCTTTTTGAGCACTCTTCAGGAAAAACAAAAATGTAGAATCGGACCACAAGTGAAGTTTTGGCCCGAACAATTTTTCGAATTACCCAGGTTACCATGATAAGCGGGGTGACAACCTAGCGCCTTGAGATTTACTAACACCTCAGCTCTAACTGTCTCAAACTTCAAAAAGAGAAATCTCTACTCCTTCTCACATGGTATATTTTTTACTAGTTTTTTCGATTTTCTCCCACTGTGCTATGCAGGAATCCGAATCCAGCTGCAACGCTTCAATAACATTGAATCGTATCTTGTCCATAATTGCTAAGGGATGTGATGAGGCATTACCTAGGACTAAGGGACTGAGATCAAACAGAGCAGGCAGTACAATTGCTGGAATGACTTAATCGATGAACACAAATGGGATTGCGTCCGAAAAAGGCGAAATAACACCAGACCTAAACGCAGTAGCTTCGCAGAAGCAGAGCATATCCACTATAAGGAAGCCAAAAAGGCACACGGGATCTGCATCCGAAAAAGGCGAAAGTACAACAAAGCTAAACGCAATAGCTCTGCAGAAGAAGAAGAATCATAGCCAATATAAGAAGGACAAACAGGTGCTCAGAGTGATATTACCAAAAGCAAGAAGGGGAAATGGGCCCCTGGGGACTTGGATACAAAGTCGTAATGAAAACTCTTGGAATGAAAAGTCCGAATATAGAGATGGATGATAAAACAATGCGAAATATTGTACCCACTTTATTCGCTAACAACGATCCGAAACCAAACGACAAAACATTGGAGTGGACGTACACACTCACTGCCTCCCCACACTTGAAGAACTCCAACTCCATGCATGTAGCCTTTAAACCGGTAAGGCACACGGCAGCGACGTAGTCTCAGTAAAAGTCATCAATCCAATCGTCGGAGAACAACCAGAAGTGCTTTTGAACTTCTATAACAGATGTCTGTCAGACGGCATTTTCCCAGACGCATGAAAACAACAAAAGCTGGTTTTAATCAGCAAGGAGAAGGGTGATCCAAAACCACCATCGTCTTAAAGGCCTCTATGTATGCTGGTCCAGCATTGCAGGACACAGCGGGAAAGCTGTTGAAGAGTTTAATAAAAGAGGACTCTCGAGACGACAACATAGTTTCCCCCCCCGAAAAGTCGATAATAGGTGTCCTAAAGCACGTAGTTGAGGTTGTGAAAGCAGACCATGGGCTGAACTCTCTTAGCAGACCCATCGTCCTTTTGAAAACGTTGGAGGTCAAGATCGCCTTTTAAAACCTTAGGTGGGTGGATGTATTGCGGGCAATGGAGGTGGACTTTGAAGTGACAGAGTATCAGATTAGGATCATAAGAAGTAATCTGAAAGACTTGGTGCTCTTCTACACATTCACCGAGGATGCATACCCGAGTTTGGAACCTTGTTGCCCAAGGGTCAGACCTCTGAAACGACAGCTACGATGGAATACTTAGAATGGAGATGGAGACATTTCTAGTCGCATACACAGACGACATTGCCGCTGTCATCATCACGGGAAGACATTAGTTGGAATCCCACAGGCAACAGCTGGCAATGCCAAAAATGTGCTACTACTGCTCACTAGGAAACACATCCCCACAAATATTGACGTCGTCTTAGCAACTAGAAGGAACGCGAAATACCAAGGTGTACGACTGGACACCAAACGGACGTTTACAATCCAGACACAGTATGCAGAGAGGATAACGGCTCAATTAGGGCAATTAGTGCCGAACCAC
This sequence comes from Stomoxys calcitrans, assembly GCF_963082655.1. Taxonomy (NCBI): domain Eukaryota; kingdom Metazoa; phylum Arthropoda; class Insecta; order Diptera; family Muscidae; genus Stomoxys; species Stomoxys calcitrans. The sequence continues at coordinate 46,625,596 of NC_081554.1, read as the reverse complement.
GGAATATGTCTTCCAGTCAGACGAAAGCTTATGATAGATCGGAAACCTCTTCCCTTCCTTCCAGGTTTCCTATCGTCGCCTCGATTATACCGCGATGGTATGGGCTGCCCCTATTCTCAATCCATTCTCCTATCGCCGTATGCTCATAGCCGCAGTGGCTGCCTCACACTTAATCTGTATGTCAATGAGTCGAATATCCTCGTAGTCTAGTGTGCCTTAGTGGGCGTGGTCCTCATCGCTCCCCTTATACCAAGACAACATGTTCTCTGAACCTGTTGTATGGTCCTTATGTTGCGCTTTCTCTCCATAGCCGTCCACCAAACTACTGAGGCATAAGTAAGTATTGGTCTAATCACACTCCTGTAAAGCCAGTAGACTATCCTCGGATTCGGGACCCATTTCGAGACTACGGCCCGTCTACATAGTGCCAAACATCTTTGAGTTTTCCCAGTACGCTCCTGAATGTGACACTTCCAATTAAATTCCTATACAAGTTCAGTCCTCAGTTTTTGACTTTGTCAGATATGGAAATCGTTTCGTTAAGGAAATGTGGTGCGTCAAATTTGCCCACCTTCGTCTTCTTCGTGAACAGGCATATTTCAGTCTTCTCTGGGTTAACATTAAGATCTCTGGGTCTAGCCCAATCAAATGCCATATCTAAGACCTTTACGGCCCTTCTGCATAGCTGGTTCGGATCCTTACCCCTAAGAAGTATTCTAACATTGCTGCATAGCAGACGGGTTAAAATCCCTCCTCAATCAGCATCCGTAATCGGTTATTCATGGTGATCACCCAAAGAGTGTAGAGCTCTAATTAAGTTTCCTATCCAAGATCACTCTTAAGTATTTGAACTTGTCAGATATCAAACTCATTTTATTAAGGAAACGAGGTGCGTCAAATCAGCCCACCTTCGTCTTCCTCGTGAACAGTCATATTTCAGTCTTTTCTGGGTAAACATTGAGACACGTGGGTCTAACCCAGTCACATGCCATATGTAAGACCTTTTCGTCCCATCTGCATAGCTGGTTCGGATCTTTACCCCTAGAAGTATTACAACATCGCCTGCGTAGCACACGGGTTCAAAACCCTCCTCAGTCAGCATCCGTAATAGGTCATTTATGGTGGTCACCCATAGGAGTGGCGATAAAATGCACTCGTGTGGCGTGCCTAGTGCCACTTTCTCCCTTATATCCATATAATGGGACCCGCAATCTATCCACCTGTCCCCTAGCATATGGTTTATGCAGTCTCTAAGAACCCGGTCCACTCGGTAGTGGTCTAAGAATTGGATCAATGCGTCGGTCCGCACATTGTTAAACGCCCCTTCGATGTCAATGCAAACCGCCAATATGTACGTCTTGGTAAGGAAAGATTCTTCTATTTTATGCACAACCTCGTATAGGGCGGTCTCCACCGACCATCCCTTGACATAGGCATGCTGTGTATATTTTAGCAGTTCGCTGGATGCCTTACTTTTTATCATAGTGTCCACAATACGTTCCATAGTTTTGAGTAGAAAGGACGTTAGGCTTACAGACCAAGGCCTTTTGGTGTCGCATTAGTTGCCTCGCCGGACTTGGGTATAAATACCACCATTGCCTCCTGCCAGGCTTTCGGAGTATATGCACGTCTTAAGCACGCTGTGAAAATAGTGGCCAGATGAGGCGCCAGATAGTCGGCCTCCTTTTGTGGTAATGCCGGAAGTATTTCATGATGACCGGGAGAATTAAATGGTTTGAAGCTCTTCACCTTCAAATTCTTTAATGATAAACCTTCGATTGCAAACTGCAAATTTTGCCCATGAACATTCCACTAAGGAACAGAGGCAAACTTGCAGTCCGATTCAAGTTTAAGCTCAATGATAAGGGACCTCCTTTTATACCTTCCACCATAAGATGGTGGATTCTGTTTGTAACTACTCGAAATATTCGTCTGAGACCCCATAAAGTATATATATTCTTGATCGTCGCGACATTTTATGTCGATCTAGCCATGTCCGTCCGACTGTCCGTCCGTCCGTCCGCCCGTCTGTCTGTCGAAAGCACGCTAACTTCCGAAGGAGTAAAGCTAGCCGCTTGAAATTTGCACAAATACTTCTAATTAGTGTAGGTCAGATGGTATTGTAAATGGGTCATGTCGGTCCATGTTTTGATATAGCTGTCATATAAACCGATCTTGGGTCTTGAATTCTTGAGCCTCTAGAGTGCGCAATTCTTATCCGATTGGAATGAAATTTTGCACGACGTGTTTTGTTATGATATCCAACAACTGTGTCAAGTATGGATCAAATCGGTCCATAACCTGATATAGCTGCCATATCAACCGATCTTGGGTCTTGATTTCTTGAGCCTCTAGAGTGCGCAATTCTTATCCGATTGGAATGAAATTGTGCACGACGTGCTTTGTTATGATGTTCAACAACTATACCAGGAATGATTCAAATCGGTCCATAACCTGATATAGCGGCCATATAAACCGATCTGGGATCTTGACTTCTTGAGCCTCTAGAGGTCCAATTATTATCCGATTTGCCTGAAATTATGTACTACGAATCCTCTCATGACCATCAACATACGTGTTTATTATGATCTGAATCGGTCTATAGCCCGATACAGCTACCATATAAATCGATCCCTCTATTTTACTTCTCGAGCCCCCAAAGGGCGCAATTCTTATTGGAATTGGCTGACATTTTACACAGGTCTCCAACATGTAATAATATAATAATAGCAGAGCAAATCATTTCTTATATCATTTTTTGCCTAAGAAGAGATGCCGGGAGAAGAACTCGGCAAATGCGATCCATGGTGGAGGGTATTTAAGATTCGGCCCGGCCGAACTTAGCACGCTTTTACTTGTTATAACCGAGTCCGAACGGCGAGCCGCAGTGCAACACCTCTTTGGAGAGAAGTTTTACATGGCATAGTACCTCACAAATGTCAGCATTAACAGGGGAAAACCACCGCTGAAAATTTTTTCTGATGATCTCGCCATGATTCGAACCCAGGCGTTCAGCGTCATAGGAGGACATGCTAACCTCAGCGCTACGGTGGCCTTGATTCTTTCGATTTACATCATTATTCCAAGATTCCGTTATCTCCGTGAGTCTCGTCGTAACGTGTGGAAAATGGGTTTTCATCGAAAGCCTCAACAAGTTCTCTATAGTGTCTGCTCTCACATCCATGTCGTCTTCAAACGTTTCAGTTTGGACATGGATTTTGAAAGAAACGTTATGATAAGCCTTCGATCAACCCCCCGTCGTATCCTGGGCCAAATGTGTTTACATCAAAAGATTCTCCGTTGTCTCTGCTCTCACATTCATGTTGTCTACTAAAGTTCCAGTTTGGATATGGGTTTTAAAGAGCAACTTTTTCATCTTGGCGGCATCATTAACGCTATCGACCTGTTGGCAGAAAAACTTCCAGGAGGCACACTTTACCGCTCTGGCAATCTTATTGTATTGCTTGAGCCGTGTGTAATACGCATTCCAATATATTTCCGTATTTTTACGGCTTGCTTTGTAAAAAAGTCTGCGGACCTCTTTTCCAATTTTACGAATCTCCCCGGTCATCCAGGGTTTATCTTGGGCTGATTTCCTTTCTCGAAGAGAACAACTATCTTCAAAAGACTCCACTAGTGCGGTAGTAATCCTGTTAACATTGTCGTCAATGTCTTCTATGCTTGGACAATCTAAATTATCTTGTCCAAGTCTTCTTCTGAGTAGTCTTCCGAATTATGGCCAGTTGGTTTCGAACTTTCTACTAAAGCTTGTCGGATTCGGCGTTGGCCGTGCTATTCTAAACCTAATGTGGCGATAGTCTGACAAGAAATGCTCGATGTAGATGGGAGAGATGGAGACCCTCCAATTCTGAACCTCATCGAATAGATTTTCCGAAAATATTGTCACATCTAAAACCTCCTGCCCAGTGGCCACCGTAGCGCAAAGGTTAGCATGTCCGCCTATGATGCTGAACGCCTGGGTTCGAATCCTGGCAGGGACATCAGAACATTTTTCAGCGATGGTTATCCCCTCCTAATGCTGGCGATATTTGTGAGGTAATTTGCCATGTAAAAACTTCTCCCCAAAGAGGTGTCGCTCTGCGGCACGCCGTTCGGACTCGGCAATAAAAAGAAGGTCCCCTATCATTGAGCTTAAAGCGTGAATCGGACAGCACTCATTGATTTTTGAGAAGTTTGCCCCAGTTTCTTAATGGAATGTTCATGGGCAAATTTGCATTTGCAAAACCTCCTCCCTATTAATAAAAGTAGCGGTGTTATCCATGTTAAGTGTTCTTAAGTCGTTAGTATTTAAGAATTCAGCCAGGGCTTGGCCCCGCTTATTAATGTTGGTACTATCCCACGAAATGTGGTGAGAGTTCGCATTGCATCCTATAAGTGCCTCATTTTTTGTCTGTCTTGCTTTCCTCACTATTCGTTCCAGCTCCGACGTAGGTGGCGGTGTCGAAGAGTCGAAAGGCACATAAAGTGATGCAAGGTATGCTCCACCGTCTCTCTGTCTCATCACTGTTGCGTCCGAAGTTGACAACTCTGGGGAAAATACATAATTTAAATTTTTTGACGAAAAAAGCTGGTCCTAGGCCGAGTACCAGTGTTAGCATAGCATAGAAGAGAGTCTTTTGGTAATTACTTTAATATACATGAAATTTAATTTTTCCCCTCTTTTGACAGAATTTAATATGCAAAAAATAACTCTAATTTTTTTTGTTGCTTAGCTCTCTGCCATTGGTTCGGCTGCAACAACTCACTATTTGTCTAGCACACAATGGAGCTTTGCGGTTAACAGAGTCCTACTTCCTTTGAAAAAACAATCCCCACACACTCGCCAATCCACAATATTTCATGTGCAGAGATTTTGTTTGCATTTTTTCTGTTGTTTTTGTTTTATTATAGAATGATCTAGTTCTACTTTTGCATTATGGTTTGTTAGGTTTGCAATTCTTTTCACAATTCTCCACGAATGAATAAGCGGCGAGTTTAGATGGGTGTGGATGGATGAATGGATACACAGAGAAATGGGGTTGGGTGGTGCCTCGTTGGTTGATGATATGTGGCAGCAGCAGCAGCAGCAACAGCAGCCAGTCATTGGGCCACCTGGCTGCCTTTTAACGCCACCCTCTGCGTCCGGCCATTCATTATTATGTGCACCTCTATGAGAGTATGACAGTTTTAATTGAATTAGTGCACATTAAATTGTCGTCAAATATACACACCTCAAAACATACACACACACACACGCGTTCATAGACTCATACACAAACCACTAACACATCAACTTTCAAATACAAAATCCACGGATGTATGTAGGTAGGCCTGACAACGGTTCAAATGAATTGCTCGCTTGTTTGTATTTGGACATTTTCTGTTTGCAATTTGAGCATACCCTGCAAACATTTTTTATTAACTTTGGAAGAGTGTTTGTTCCAACGATGAAAAACAATCTTCTAGAAGATTTTCACGCATTTGTTCTTCCGTATGAATCGTGAAATACTCTTCTATGATGTCATTTGTGCAATTTATTGCATGTGCGAATGTTTTACCAACTTTTCGCAACTATTCACTTACAACCCATTGCTTTATAATCGTCCGTATGGCTCGTGAAAGACTCTTCTAGGTAATCGTTACACAATCCATTGCATGTGCGAAAATTTAAGCAACTCTTCGCAACGATTCACTTACACTCCATTGCGTTATAACCGTCCGTATAACTCGTGAAATGAAGCCACCGTAGCGCAGAGGTTAGCATGTCCGCCTATGACGCTGAACGGCTGGGTTCGAATCCTGGCGAGACCATCAGAAAAAATGTTCAACGGTGGTTTTCCCCTCCTAATGCTGGCAACATTTGTGAGGTACTATGCCATGTAAAATTTCTCTCTAAAGAGGTGTCGCATTGCTGCACGATGTTCGGACTCGGCTATAAAAATGAGGCCCCTTACCATTGAGCTTAAAACTTGAATCGGACTGGACTCATTGATATGTGAGAAGTTTGCCCCTGTTCCTTAGTGGAATGTTCATGGGCAAAATTTGCAATTTGCATAACTCGTGAAATACTGTTCTAGGTAGCGTGTGCGGTAGTTTTAGCAACTCTTCGTGACGATTATTATGTAACCCATTACGTTATGATCGTTCAGAAGATTGGTTTTTTAATCAACTGAGTTAACTTTTCGCGATTGTTATTCCTTCCACCATAAGATGGGGGTATACTAGGTTAGGTTTAAATGGCAGTCTGCCCTCAGACCCACTTTGACGTTTTCGTCCATTGTGATATCACAGGAACAGAAGAAGGAAAATGCCTTCTAGTTTCTACCAATGAACCATCCAGATCGCGCTTAAAAGCCCAATATCTTGCGAATGTTCACATTCACTAAATCAGACAGGTTCTCAATGAAATGAGAACCTAAAGCGAAACTCCTTCTGACTGCTAGTGCGGTGCACACACACAGAAGGTGTTCTATAGTCTCTCCTTCTTCGATGCCCTCAAAAGTCGATGCTTCTGCAAAAGTCGTTGCTGGCAACCTTCAGTTTGTCAGCATGTTTTTCGATTAGACAGTGACCTGTCATGACGGACAATGACAGCAAATCAGTACACCTCTTCAAGTCTAGATGAGGCCACAAAGTTTTGGATTGCCCACAGTCCCCTCTTTGTGACCATCTGTCATTCGTTGTCCTTCCGATTCCCTTGTCGGCCGGGCACCACACAGGCTGGAACTTTTCGCTCCGACATGTGTGGTGTCCATCGTTATCAAGGGAAGCTTAGCTGAAAGCTACCGGGCGCGTCCATAGGTTGCGGATAGTCGAAAGCTCCGTTTTTATGCAGAGTAAATGCAAATGCGGCCGCGGGCAGCCAGCGATTTTCGAGAGAAGTCTTAGTGAGGAGTCAGGTGGCACTGACTCTTTATTAAATACAGAATGTCAATGGTACTCGAGATGACAAGGCCAGTTATTGGCGCCTTCAAATAACCAATGACCAACATCAGCGTCTGTTCCCAGGTTAGGGGCGGCTGGTGGCGAGCGTCGGATCTTAGATCAAGCGGCTCGCCACAACAAAGGAATCAAGTGCGATTCCACAAAACTCATATGGTAGGGGCGCTGGGCCAGTAACCCGCCACCGGAATACTATAAGAATCACTATGAGAAACAAAGGAATAACAAAAATGGACCCCCATAACGTTGACGACCCACGCAAACGAAAAAAGGACCATGATTTGCGGATCTGCACCTGGAATGTTCGCACTCTTTATAGAGAAGGTGCAGTTTATGCGCTGGCGGATGTATTAGAGAAGTACAAGGTAGATATTACCACCTTACACGAAGTTCGATGGACTGGGAATGGGGTCACTACAACACCAAACGGTGACGAACTATACTATAGCTGCCATAATATGAGGCATGAATTTGGCTGTGGATTTGTGGTTAGTCGGAGACTGACCACAAATCTTGTCTCCAGCTTTACTCCGGTGGATGAGAGGCTAGCCACAATCCGCATAAAAAGGCAAATTCTTCAACATCAGCCTTATTTGTGCCCATGCCCAGACGGAAGACCAGGACCAAGGACAAGCAGACCATGGATATTTTCTACGAGCGCCTAGAGAGAGAAAATGACCGCTGCCCCGCCCATGGTTTTAAAAGCGATCTGGGAGATTTTAATGCGAATATAGGGAAGGAAGACATCTCCGACCCAACAGTCAGAAAGTTTAGCCCCCACAAGATAACGTTCGATAATGGGTTGAGCCTAAAAGATTTTTCCGCGGCAAAAAAACATGGTACAATAGTTATTAGCACCAGATTTCAACATAAAAATATTCATAAAGCCATATGGCTGTCACCCGATCAAAACACGACGAACCAAATTGAGGACGTTGTGATAAATGGTTGGGAGGGCAAGATCCCTGTGTAAATGTTTTCCTCTCGTGTTTAGTTGCAAGTTAGTAAGTGAAATAGTGTCCCCTCGTCTTTTCAATTTTTGTGTGCAGGGTTTGATTTGGCGGGTTGAGGCCCCTAGCTCTGAGTGTCTCTCCACAGCTAACCGGTAACCATTTCCAACGCCGACCCAGCGCACACATAACAAAGATAGCATTCATCCAGGGTGATAGATGTACGATCGATACGTGAAGGGAATATAGATTCGGATCATTACCTTGTTGCAACAAATGTTCGCACCAGTTTGAACATAGCGAAGAAAGTACGATCTGACACTGTACGAAAGCTGGAAATTGAAAAGCTGCAAACACAACAGATGGCAGCGGCATACTCCACTCGACGGACCTAACTGCTTGATGAAAGCACTCCTTGTACCGATGATATAATGTTGCAGTGGCAAACTATTGCCCACTCCATGGAAAATGCCGCGAAATCCGTACTTGGGTACCGGAAGCCTCCCCCAAGAAACCCATGATACGATCAAAAGTGTCGAGATGCTACTGAAGCAAAAAATGCGACATATAGAGCAACCCTGTAATCAGTAGCAAAGCGCCAGATGAATGAGAGGTATCTGTATAGAGGAGAAACTGCTATTATGCAGAAAGAAAACGGAAATGGAAAGACGTGAGTGTGAGCGAATGAGCGAGTATGAGGTCCAAGTAGCAGTGACCCTACTGAAGAACAACAAGGCAGCAGGAGCCGACGGATTACCGGCTAAACTATTTAAGATCGGAGGCGACACCCTGATTAGGTAAGTATCAGATAAGTATTGCATCAGCTTGTTGAAGAACGCATACCCGATGATTGGAACCTCAGCATACTATTTCCCGTACACAATAAAGCATATCAGACGGCCAACTACAGAGGAATAAGTCTCCTCCCCATCGCATACAAGATACTCTCGAGCGTACTGTGTGAAAGATTAAAAACTTAAGTCAATGAGATAGTTGGGCCCTATCAATGCGGCTTTAAACCTGGTCAATCCACCCTGGACCAAATATTCAAACTGCGTCAAAACCTGGAAAGGACTCGAGATGGACAAATAAACACCTACCATCTCTTTCCTGACTACAAAACCGCTTTCGATACTTCTTTACGTTCAAAAGGTGTTTCAAGCCATGTCTGAGTTTGGTATCCCTGCAAAATTACTAAGACTCTGCTGGATGACACTTGCTGATACGCGTTTCTCAGTAAGAATAGGAAAGAATCTCTCCGAACCGTTTAATACCAAACGAGGTTTCAGACAAGGAGACAGCCTATGGTGTGATCTTTTAATATCCTGCTGGAGAAGATTATACGAGATGCAGATGTGAATAGATATGGCACATTAATCACAAGGGAACCCATGCTACTTGCCTATGCCGACGACATCGATATCATAGGTCGGTCACTGGAAGTAGTAACTACAGCCTTGCAGAAAGAATCGAAAGAGAGTCAGTGAAAATGGGTCTGGCAGTAAATGGAGCTAAGAAGAAATTGATGGTTTTAACTCCTAAAAAGCTTTGCACAACCGAGCAGATAAAGAAAATGGAGAAAGTTGGGAACCACAACTTTGAGACAGTCAGTAGCTTCGTCTACCTCGACACCGCCATAACCGAAGCAGTACTTGGAGTGTTTGAGAGAAAGATTAGTCGTAAAATATGTGGAAAAGTTTGCGTTAATGGGGAGTATAGGCGACGTATGAACCACGAGCTGTATGACGACGATAGCATAGTTACACGCATCAAAATACAACGGATGCGTTGGCTAGTTCATGTTGTCAGAATGGATGAAGAAGCTCCAGTAAAGAAGCCGTGAAGCCAAGGCAAACACGGTAGTACAATCAAACTAGGAAGACCAAAAGGCCGATGAAAAGGTCAAGTGGTGGGAGGCACCTCGAAACTTGGTGTCAGAGATTATAAAATGAGCGCAGAAGATCGAGGCGCTTGGAACGCTATTCTAAGTTGGGTTAGTGGAACGAATGTTCCCAATTAAAATTAGCCAATTATAGTAAATTAAAGTAAGTATAGCTGAGGTGTTTGCGAGATTGTACCCCAAAGAATTTTTGAGCACTATCCAACAAAAAAAGAATTTTGAAAATCGAACTACATATGAGGATTTGGCAGCATGTAAAATGGGGGTGACCAACTTCAGGGGCCCGCCAACATTAGTCCGGACCACTTATGGCCTTGAAATTTTGCACACAATCTCGACAACACCACATTTTAAATTTCAAAGATTTTCTCCACCCGTACTCACACTGCAATTAGTTTTTTTTTCGATTTTCTCCCACTGTGCGACGGGGGAATCATCTACGACTTTTAGACCAGCTCGCCCGCGATCGTAACCTTCAATAAAAGATTCGCGGAAGATTCTTTTACGATCAAAAATGTTTGCAGGGTATTTATACCATGAGAACGCGCTTGAACCCAAACTTTGCAGCTGATAGGGTTGCCAGAAGTTTATCGTTGAATGAAAATGCCCGTATTTCTATTGATCCACCAATTTTACAATTTGCACCATGGTTTATGCTATGAAAAGAACTATGCCTACAAAATGTTGTCGTAATAAGTTCCCATTGGAACCTTTACCTATACTTTGTATACATATTACATGCACACACCGACGGACAGACAGACGAGCAGATAGACGGAAGGACGGAGATTGTTTATTCTGAAAAATCACTATGCGAACAAAATGTAGTCGAAATCGGTTGCCGTTAGAAACTGTTCTTTAAACTTCGTATACATATTACTGTGCCCAGATCGACTGACAAGCAGATAAACGAACCAACAGATGGACAGACAGATATACCGACATACAGATAGATGCACAAACAGACGGGTACAGCTGACTTGAATCAGTAAATGAAACGATCCTTCTTCTTATTAATAGCTGTAGTTCTCTTCCTTTTGGGCATTTCAAACAACTGCACTATGTTGTAATACCCCGAACCACAGTAGTGGTGTACATTAAAATAATTCAACATGGCTTCCCTGGTTCGGATATGTGCATTTAAGTGAATATGTATAAATTTGTAGAACAACATCCGAGCACTCAGCTCAGCTTACCCCATTCTATGCCTATACAATCATAAATCCACAGGTATGAATAAATGAGGAAAACCTAAAACAAAAATGAAAATAAAGCCTACAAATTCTCTAAAAACCTGCGATGCCCATTGTGGCAGTTGTTGGAGTGTAAGCCGCACACTCTAACTAGAATATAGAAACAAAAGATTTGATTTGAATGCAAGCGTGCAGATGAATAAATGTGCTTATGATTCTTCGCATTTTTGTTCTCTTTTTCTCTGTCCAGCAATAATCAGAATTACCAATACCATATAAAGATATACCATAAAGGACCCGTGTTACTTTGTGTACTTACAATGAAAATAATCATTAACCACCGTTGGTTGAAAAAGAAAAAACATGTGAAACATTAATGCAGGCGAGTTGATTCTTCTTAATTCAACCCTCGTTGAGGTAATAGGAATTACTCCTTACTGCAATAATATCAAATAAAAACCAGTAAGGACGGGCTAAAGTCTGGCGAAGCCAACCTTGTGATACTCTACACCACATTGGGTATGCGGGCTAAGTCGTCGAAACTAATATTGGCTTAACATTGAACGTATGAGAAGATCGGTTAATAAATGCTTGAAAAGGCCCTCAAAGTTACAAGAAAAGCGTGCTAAGTTCAGCCGGGTCGAATTATGGAAACCCACCACCATGGATTCTGCTAAAATATGGGAGCTATATCTGGTTATAGACCGATTTGGCCTGTTCTTGGCACAGTTGTTGAGACGCAGCCAAATCGGATAAAAATCGCGATTTGTAGGGCTCAAGAAGTCATATCGGGCGATCGATTTATATGGGAGTTATAACAGATTATAGAATGATTTTAACCCTTTAAGAAAAGAAAAGAAAAGGAAAGGAAAGGGAAGGAAAGGAAAGGAAAGGAAAGGAAAGGAAAGGAAAGGAAAGGAAAGGAAAGGAAAGGAAAGGAAAGGAAAGGAAAGGAAAGGAAAGGAAAGGAAAGGAAAGGAAAGGAAAGGAAAGGAAAGGAAAGGAAAGGAAATTCCGATTCGGACCATAATGGAATAAATGTTGGAGACCACAGTAGAAGTCATTGTATAAAATTTCAGCCAATTCGAATAAGGATTTCGCCCTTCAGGGGCACGCATGTTGAAGTTCATGGGAGAGGCAGTTGTTGGAAGTCATAACGAAACACGTCGTTAGCGAAATCGGATAGGATTTGCGCCCTCTAAAGGCTCAAGAAATCAAGATCCCAAATTTGTTTATGTGGCAGCTATATCAGATAATGGACCGATTTGAACCATACTTTGTACAGTTGTTGAAAGTCATAATAAAACACGTCGTGCAAAATTTTAGCGAAATCGGATAGGAATTGCGCTCTCTAAAGGCTCAAGAAGACAAGACCCCAGATCAGTTCATATGACAACTATTGTATATCAGGTTATGGATCTATTTCAACCATGCCTAGAACAGTTGTTGAAAATCATAAAAAAACATCTCGTGCAAAACTTTAGCCAAATCGGATAAAAACTTGAGCCCAGTAGTGGCTCAAGAATTCATGATCCAAGATCGGTTTATATGACAGCTATATCAGTTTATAGACCGATTTAAACCATGCCTTGCACAGTTGTTGGAAGTCATGACGAAACACGTCGTGCAAAATTTCAGCCAAATCGGATAAAAATTGCGCCCTTTAGACGTTCAAGAAGTTAAGACCCCAGATAGGTTTATATGGCAGCTATATTAGATTAGAGACCCATTTGAACCATACTTGTAACAGTTGTTGGAAATCATAACAAAACACCTCATGCAAAATTTCAGCCGAACCGGATAAAAATTGAGCACTACAGGGCTCAATTTTTATCCGATTCGGCTCAAGAATTCAAGATCCAAGATCGGTTTACATGGCATCTATATCAAAACATGGAGCGATAGAGCCCATTTACAATCTCAACGGACATACACCTATTAGGAGTATTTGTGCAAAATTTCAAGCGGCTAGCCTTACTCCTTCGTGCTTTCGACAGACAGACATGCGGACGGACGGATGGACAGAAGGACGGAGATGGCTAAATCGATATAAAATGTCATGACGATCAATAATATATATATACTTTATGGGGTCTGAGACGAATATTTCGAGGAGTTACAAACAGAATGACGAAATTGGTATACCCCCATCCTAAGGTGGATGGTATAAAAATGATGTCGAAAAGCCTAACATAACTCGCTGTCCCACATTTCAGCAAAGTCTGACAATAAATGCGGCTTTTATGGGCCTAAGACCTTAAATCGGCAGATCGGTCTATATAAGGGTTATATCAAGATATAGTCCGATGTAGCCCATTTTCCAACGTAACCTGCCTATTTACAAAAAAAAAAAAAAAAAAATCTGTGTCAAATTTCAACCAAATATCTCAAGTTTTAACGAATGTAGTGTGATTTCAACAGACAGACAATGGACCCAGCGGTGGTTTTTCCCTCCTTATTCTGGCAACAATTATGAGGTAATATGCCATGTAAAACTTCTCTCCAAAGAGGTGACGCATGCGGCACGGCGTTCAGGCTCGGCTATAAAAGAAAGGAGGCCCCTTATCATTGAGCTTAAAACTTGAATCGGACTGCACTCATTGATATGTGAGAAGTTTGGCCCTGTTCCCTAGTATTGGGTTGCCCAAAAAGTAATTGCGGATTTTTTAAAAGAAAGTAAATGCATTTTTAATAAAACTTAGAATGAACTTTAATCAAATATACTTTTTTTACACTTTTTTTTTCTAAAGCAAGCTAAAAGTAACAGCTGATAACTGACAGAAGAAAGAATGCAATTACAGAGTCACAAGCTGCGAAAAAATTTGTCAACGCCGACTATATGAAAAATCCGCAATTACTTTTTGGGCATGGGCAAAATTTGCAATAATAGATTGAATACGGATCATTCTTTCATTTCATAGTGCAATATCAGATACAAAACCAAATTGGATGCTCGAAACCACCCACCGTAGGCTCAAGAAATCAAGTAGTGGGGTCATCATTTATCGATATTTAATTCCCTATACTCACATTCCATGGTCAAAACAACTCCATCTGTTCCTTATTTCAGCTTTCTCTGGCAATAAGTTTATCTTTCTCTCTGGTCCTAATATAGATTCTTCACAGATTCATACAACACTAATTCAATTGCAGCAATACGCATTATATCTATCGACAGTTTACCCATTTGCCATTGCGAACAGATTTATCAACGACCTATATATTGCTGCTGCCTATCTCACCATGCCACCATGTCACACTAGTGTACATGACATGTGAAATAAAACAAAACTGAGCTAAGTTATTTGTTGATATTTCCGCTAAACCAAATTGTTTATGCACTTAAAACAAGTGTTACTTTATTAACATGTTGTTTTAGACTGTGATGTACATGCATGCATGTTCTTATACAGTGGCGGAAAATAGCCGAATCTGTCGTGAGGGCCTTTATAAAGTAAAACAAAGGAAAAACGGGCCAAGTCTGGTTGGACCGAATCCTGGGTATCCACCACTTTGGATGATTAACACTTAGTAACTTTATGTACATGTTGAAGCTTTTGATGAGAACGAATTTTCCCCAGCATGTGATGATACACCTGGAGATACCAGAATCTGGAAACAGAGAGGTTGATCGAAGTCACATGCTTATAGACGTTATGGTAAAGAAAGGGTTGATGAGTTACAAACCATTGAATTCCTCCTAACCTGATGTAATATTTTCGGCTCTACTACAGAAGTAGGCCGACTATCTGTCGCCCATAATGTAAATTTTCGCATGAACATTCCATTAAGAAACAGAGGTGAACTTTTCAAACATAAATGAGTGCTATCCGGTTCAAATTTAAGCTCAATGATAAGGGACCTCCTTTTTATAGACGAATCCGAGCGGCGTGCCGCAGTACGACACCTCTTTGAGGAGAACTTTTAACATGGCTTCTAGGAGGGGAAAACCACTGCTGCAAAATTTTTCTGATGCTCTCTCTAGTATTCGATCCCAGGTGTTTAGCGTCAAGGGTAGAAATGCTAGCCTATGCACAACGGCGGCCTCCCACATGGCCATTATATTTCCAGCGTGCCTAGGACTTGCAAATAATCCCAAAACCTGGCAGGAGGCAATGGCGGTGTTTATACCCAATACCCCCAACCGCCAACAATTTGGCGGTTTGCTTCGACATCGAAGGGGCTTCCAACAATGAGAAGACCGTATGCTAAGGAACAGGTGGATAAAAATGTGGACTCATGACATAAAGATAAGGGAGGAAGTGGCATAGGGCACGACATAGATGGCACAGGGCCCGACATAGATGGCACAGGGTACGCCATAGGGTATTTTTGAACGCCTGGGTATGGTGGTTTTCCTAAAGCTGGCGACATTTGCGAGGACCTATGCCATTTAAAACAAGTAAAAGCGTGCTAGGTTCGGCCAGGCCGAGTCTTGGGAACCCACCACCATGGATTTTGCAAAAAATTTATACAAATTAAATTAAGTTGTAGGGCATAATTTTATTCTACATACCAAACTTCTGCCACACCAGCAAAAATTAAGGAACCGAACAAGGATGATCGGGAGACCGGTTTACAATGGATTTATATCAGGATAAAGACTGATTTCGGCCGTACTTGACACAGTTTTGGAAGTCATAACGAAACACAACATAGAAAATTTCCGCCAAATCGGACAAAAATTGCTGAATGTAAAGGCTCAGGATGTCAAATCGGGAGATCGGTTTATATGGGAGGTATATCAGATTATACACCGATTTGGACCGTACTTGACGCAATTGTTGGAAGCCATAACAGAACACCATATACAAAATTTCAGCCAATCGGACAAAAATTGGGGCTTGCAAGGGTTCAAGAAGTCAAATCGCGAAATCGGTTTATATGGGAGCTATATCAGATTATACATCGATTATGACCATACTTGACGCATTTGTTGAAAGTCATAACAGAAAAATTACGGCTTGTAGGGTCTCAAGAAGTTAAATCGACAGATCGGTTTATATGGGAGCTATACCAGGTTATAGACCGATTTGAATCATACTCAGCACAGTTGTTGGAAGTCATAATAGAACACCATATACAAAATTTCAGCCAAATCGGACAAAAATTGCGGCTTGTCACATCGGGAGATCGGTATATATGGGAGCTATATCAGATTGTACATTATGACCATACTTGACGCAGTTGTTGGAAGTCATAACAGAAGCCTACGTGCAAAATTTCAGCCAAATCGGGCAACAATTGCGGCTTGCAAGGACTCAAGAAGTCAAATCGGAAGATCGGTTTATATGGGAGCTATATCAGATTATACATCGATTATGACCATACTTGACGCATTTGTTGGAAGTCATAACAGAAGCCTACGTGCAAAATTTCAGCCAAATCGGGCAAAAATTGCGACTTGCAAGGGCTCAAGAAGTTAAATCGGGAGATCGGTTTATATGGGAGCTATATCAGATTATACATCGATTATGACCATACTTGACGCAGTTGTTGGAAGTCATAACAAAACTGTACGTTCAAAATTTTATGCAAATCAGACAAATTTGACTTTTATGCAAATCAAGAAGTCAAATCGGGAGATCGGTTTATATGGGAGCTATATCAGGTTATACACCGATTCAGACCGGACTAAGCACAGTTGTTAGAAGTCATAACAGAACACCATATACAAAATTTCAGACAAATCGGACACTCAGATTATATAGGAGCTATATCAGGTTATACACTGATTTGGAGCGTACTTGACGCAGTTGTTGCAATTCATAACAAAACACCATGTGCAAAATTTCAACCAAATCAATCACAAATTGCATCTTGTAAGGGCTCAAGAAATAAAATCGTGAGATCTGTTTATATGGGAGCTATATCAGGTTATATACCGATTCAGACCGGACTTGGTATAGTTGTTGCAATTATAAAAAAAACACTATGTGCAAAATATCAGTCAATTAGGACAAAAATTGTGGCTTCCAGGGGCTCAAGAAGTAAAATCTGTTTATATGGGAACTCTATCTAAATCTGAATTGATAAGACCCATTTACAATCCCCAACGACCTACTTCAACATTAAGTATCTGTGCAAAACATCAAGGGGCTAGCTTTACGCGTTCGACCGCTATCGTGATTTCGAAAGGAGGACGAACGGACATGGCTAAATCGATCTAACACGTCCAGACGATTACGAATATATTTACTTTATGGGGTCTTAGACGAATATATTGAGGTGTTACACACGGAATGACTAGATAAAGGGTGATTTTTTTGAGGTTAGGATTTTCATGCATTAGTATTTGACAGATCACGTGGGATTTCAGACATGGTGTCAAAGAGAAATATGCTCAGTATGCTTTGACATTTCATCATGAATAGACTTACTAACGAGCAACGCTTGCAAGTAATTGAATTTTATTACCAAAATCAGTGTTCGGTTCGAAATGTGTTCAAATTTTGACAAATTTTGTTCAGCGATGAGGCTCATTTCTGGTTGAATGGCTACGTAAATAAGCAAAATTGCCGCATTTGGAGTGAAGAGCAACCAGAAGCCGTTCAAGAACTGCCCATGCATCCCGAAAAATGCACTGTTTGGTGTGGTTTGTACGCTGGTGGAATCATTGGACCGTATTTTTTCAAAGATGCTGTTGGACGCAACGTTACGGTGAATGAACACATTTCGAACCGAACACTGATTTTGGTAATAAAATTCAATGATTTGCAAGCGTTGCTCGTTAGTAAGTCTATTCATGATGAAATGTCAAAGCATACTGAGCATCTTTCTCTTTGACACCATGTCTGAAATCCCACGTGATCTGTCAAATACTAATGCATGAAAATCCTAACCTCAAAAAAATCACCCTTTATAACCCCCTCCTATGGTGGTGGGTATAGAAATGGCATGACAGCCATGTGAAAACTTCTCCCTTAAGAGGTGTTGCACTGCGGCACGCCGTTCGGACTCGGCTATAAAAAGGAGGCCCCTTATAATCGTGTTTAAACTACAATCGGAAGGCACTCATTGATATATCAAAAGTTTTCCACTGTTCCCAAACGGAGTGTTGATGATCTGATTTGCATTTGTAGGTCTTTTAGCCTTTAAATGACCAGAAAACCAAAGCCAAACTAAGTCAATTCTGTATAAGGCCCATCATTTGTTTGCGAGGTCATCAACATTAGTATGGTGCGTTTTCTATGCCTCCCTTTTTCTTTAGGTGAGTTACTGGCCCAACGCTTGCTGGCTAATTTTGTGTAATAGATTCTCAATGAAGTGGTGTCACTATGCAATGTGACGTTCGGACACACATTAAAAAAGAAAGCCCCTAATCATTGAGCTACAACTTAAATCGGACTTCATTCATTTATATTATGTTCTTCATCTTCAAATCAATTTTTTTCGAAGAAATGAGCAATCGATATATGATGGTGAGTATTTTCAGTTTTGCCATTATATGTACGCGAAAATGTGCAATTTTCGCCTATAAAAGGCCTTAAACTGCAAGGCTTCAAAATTGCACCAACGGCAAAGAGAACACATTAACACAAACACATAGGCATTCGCCTTCTGGGGGTTTGTTTGCTGTTGTCGTATTCATTGTTGTTGTCGTTTTATTGTGCATTATAATCGTGTTGCTCTAAAAGCTGTTGTTTGTGTTGCTTCTATTGTCGCATTAATGCACGTCTATGTGTTTGTGAATTGGTCTGTAGACTCGTATAAATGTTATTATATTTCATAAGTACAGCGCTTCAAATGTTACCCTACAGTTGTGAAAGTGAAGTGTGCGTGTGTGTACTGAGCAGTGATTTGACTGAAAAGAAACTACCAATAAGGTCCAGAGTTTACACAGAGTGTTTTGAATTTTTAGTTTTGCTAGAAAAAAGCGATGAAACCTCATCCAAAATCACCAGTAACTTATGATCAAAAGAATTTAAATGTTTCAGAGAAATAAAATGATAAGGCCCGCCATAGTTGAAGTCAATGTGCAAAATTTCAAACTAATCGGATAAGAATTGCGCCTGTTTGAGGCTCACGAATTCAAGAATTTGATCCAAGGGTCTCTTTTGGGCGTTACACTTTAGAAAACCCCCGAAAATGGGAATATATGACCATTGACACAAAACAGTCAGGAAATGAAATGTCTTAAAGAGAAGACCACGGGATTATATGAAAGATTATTGACAGTAGAATATCAATCTGATATTTAGTTTAGGGACCAAGTCTTTCAACAGAACATGTATATCGCAACAATAAGGGACTCGAGGAAAATTTTTTTGCAGGTGACTGATGCACCGACCCCAAACGTACTCAAATGATAGGTCTATGCAAGCAGGGTAAGAATTTGATAACCATATTTAGGACAAAATTCTGGCGACTGCCTAACCCAGGAAAAAAAGGGCGACCGGGGCAAATCAAACAAGTAAGAACATTCTACATTGGGCCGGGCTGAATCTTTGAATCATGGATTCTGCGTAAAACTGGCACAAAATAAAATTAGTTGAAAGGCATCATTTTACTCTACCTAGAAAATTTCTGTCAAACAAGGCAAAAATGAAAGCTTCTAGAAACCTAGCAAGGATAATCGAGTGATCGGTTTTTATGGGAGCTACATCAGATCAAAAGCCGATTTAGACCGTACTTGGCACAGTTGTTGGAAGTCGTAACAAAACATCACATGCAAAATTATAGCCAAATCGAACAAAAATTTGGGTTTCCAGGGGATACAGAATTTATACCGGGGCGTCGGTTTATAAGGGAGCTATGCCAGGTTATAGACCAATTTCAACCGTACTTGCCACAATCATTGGAAGTCGAAACAGAACACTATGTGCAAAATGTTAACCAAATCGGACAAAAATTACGGACTGCAGGGGCTCAAGATGTCAAAAGGGAAGATGGGTTATATGGGAGTTATGTCAGATTATAGACAGATTTCAACAGTACTTGACACGATTATTAGTCTTCATAACAGAACACTACGAGCAAAACTATAGCTAAATCGGACAAACATTTTGGTTTCCAGGGGATACATTCATGGAATCAAGAAATCGTTTTATATAGGAGCTATGCCAGGTTACAGACCAATTGCAACCGTATATTGCACAGTTTTTGGAAGTCGTAACAGAACACTTCGTGCAAAATTTAAGCCAAATCGGACAAAAATTTCGGTCTACAGGGGCTCAAGATATCAAATCGGGAGATCATTTTATATGGGAGCTATATCAGATTACAGACCGATTTTTACACAGTTGTAGTATATCCTTAAAATACCCTTTCGGGCAAAGATGGTTTCAAAATCGGCATTTTTAAATAAATTTGCTGTGGAGCCTACAAAAATTGTTAGTTGGAAAAATTTTCTTGCATGGGTTTGCATGTGCCCAAATGGGGGATCTGGGCTTGAATATTTGAAAACTCGAGGGTTTTCCAATTTTTTTTATAAAAAAATTCCTATTTTGAAGTGCATATAGCACCCGTTAAAGTTGACAAGTCTTGTTGAAATTTCACCTAAAACGCATTTACTACGTCCTCTTCACAAAAAAAAAAAAAACGTTAAGTACGGCCGGGCCGAACTTTCGATACCTTCCATTTCGGGTATATATGTGAACCCCCTTTCGTCACAATCTGGTGAATATTGGAATTTTATGCACCCAAATTCAGCATGGATATTGAGTGCTCTAATAAATATAAGTCACTGTTCAATTTTGTTGAACAAAATATTCGTATTTTTGGCAGTTATTTCCAAATATAAACCGATCTGAAACACAAAGGACACCGATGGCGAAAGGCCTATCATAATTCCCTGCATCAAATTTCAACGAAATCGAAAAATAAATGAGCTTTTATAGGGCCAAGACTTTAAATCGAGAGTTCTTTCTATATCGCAGCCTTAACCAAATCTGGAACAATCTGGACCAAATTAAACAAGGATATTATAATCATCCTATTTTATAACAACTCCACTATTTTATCCGTAGTTATATTTTAATAGTGGCTGGTCTCGATCATATTTTATTCAGGTCCCCAGAACTCATATCCAAGTAACATTTTCAGACAATAAATCTGCTTTTAATGGGATTAAGACCCTTAATTGGAATATCGGCCTATATGACAGCTAACTCACTGTTTGAAATTTCAGCGAAATTGGACAAGAAATAAAGCTTTTATGGGTTTCGGACCCTTTATCGGGAGATCGGTCTATATGGCAGCTATATCCAAATATAGTCAGATTAGAACCATATTTAGGTCGGAAGAAGGGTGGCTTAAGTCAACTCACTGATAAAAATTTCAGCGATATCGGGTAATAAATAAAGCTTTTATGGGCTTCAGACCCCTTATCGGCAGATCGGTCTATATGGCAGCTATATCCAAATATTGTCAGATTAGAACCATATTTAGGTCGGAAGAAGGAAGGCTCAAGACCATCCACTGTTTAAAATTTAAGCGATATCGGGGAATAAAAAAAGCTTTTATAAGTTTCAGACCCCTTATCGGCAGATCGGTCTACATGGCAGCTATATCCATTTATAGTCCGATATAAACCATATTTAGGTCAAATGTCGGGAGACTTAAAATAACTCATTGCTTAAAATTTCAGCCACCATAGAATGGGGGTATACTAATTTCGCCATTCTGTTTGTAACTCCTCAAAATATTCGTCTTAGACCCCAGAAAGTACATATATTCTTGTTCGTCATGACATTTTAAGTCGATCTAGTCATGTCCGTCCGTCTGTCTGTCTGTCGAAAGCACGCTAACTTTCGAAGAAGTAAAGCTAGCCGCTTGAAATTTTGCACAAATACTTCTTATAAGTGTAGGTCGGTTGGGGTTGTAAATGAGCCATATCGGTCCATGTTTTGATATAGCTGCCATATAAACCGATCTTGAATCTTGACTTCTTGATCCTGACTTGAGCCATATCGGTCCATGTTTTGATATAGCTGCCATATAAACCTATCTTTAATCTTGACTTCTTGATCCATTAGAAGGCACAATTCTTATCCGATTTCGCTGAAATTTTGAATGAGGTGTTTTGTTACGACTTGCAACAACTGTGCAGAGTATGGTACAATTCGTATCCTATTTCGCTGAAATTTTGCATGAGGTGTTTTGTTATGACTTCAAACAACTGTGCAGAGTATGGTTGAAATCGGTCCATAACCGGATATAGCTGTCATATAAACCGATCTGGGGTCTTGATTTCTTGAGCCTCTAGACTACGCAATTCTTATCCGATTGGAATGAAATTTTGCTATGATATCCAACAACTGTGCAAAGTATGGTGCAAATCGGTCCATAACCTGACATAACTGCCATATAAACCGATCTTGGGTCTTGACTTCTTGAGCCTCTAGAGGGCGCAATTCTTATCCGATTGGAATGAAATTTTGCACGACGTGTTTTGCTATGATATCTAACAACTGTACCAAGTATGGTTCAAATCGGTTCATAACCTGATATAGCTGCAATATAAACCGATTTTGGGTCTTGACTTCTTGAGCCTCTAGAGAGCGCACTTCTTATCCGATTGGAATGAAATTTCGCACGACGTGTTTTGTTATGATATCCAACAACTGTACCAAGTATGGTTCAAATCGGTCTATAACCTGATATAGCTGCCATATAAACCGATTTTGGGTCTTGACTTCTTGAGCCTCTAGAGGGCGCACTTCTTATCCGATTGGAATGAAATTTCGCACGACGTGTTTTGTTATGATATCCAACAACTGTACCAAGTATGGCTCAAATCGGACCATAACCTGATATAGCTGTCATATAAACCGATCTTGGGCCTTGATTTCTTGAGCCTCTAGAGGACGCAATTATTATCCGATTGGAATGAAATTTTGTATGACGGATCCTCTCATGACCATAAACATACGTGTTTATTATGGTCTGAATCGGTCTATAGCCCGATGCAGCTCCCATATAAATCGATCTCTCTATTTTACTTCTTGAGTCCCCAAGGGCGCAATTCTTATTCGAATTGGCTGACATTTTACACAGGTCCCCAACATATAATTTTATTGTGGTCCCAACCGGGCCATATCTTGTTTTTACTAGTTTTTTTCGGTTCTATCCCACTGTTCGTTGTGTCGGCACAGCCCTGTAAGAAGTGTGGGGTTAAGTGTCCCCAAGTCATCACTTTTGTCTACTATGTACGTGATATTGTCACCAAATTGTTCACAATCTTTTCTACATTGTTTTAATTGGCAGGTGACAAACTATAATTTATTTTATTTTTATCGTTTTCTCAATTGTTTTGTAATTTCGTCACTTCAAAAACCTTTACGAGAAAAAAGATTTCCTCTTTATAAAAGTTTTGTTTTTTACTAAATAGACATTTTGAACAAATAAATAAAAGTCTAAACTTATTTAAATGCCTTATTAAGCTAGTTTTAAAATTGAGTGAAAAGTTCAAAAATTACGGACTAAATTAATAGACATGTCTATATAATGTCCCTATTGACATGCTGTTGACAATGCCCCATATATCCCGCAATGTCTCTATATATTCCCTAATGACTTACTATAGACAATGTCACCACTAACTTCTGAATGACAAGCTCATATAAAATGCCTATAGCAAAAAGCATGGGCTTGGGTACAATTTGTCTGTAGTTCTGGTGACAAAGTCGATAGTAAGTCAGTATAGATTTACTATTGACATTTCCTACAGGGAGGTTAACCAATTGCCATAATATTTCGTATTTTACTTATTGGGATCAAAGAGGAAAAAAATCGAGTGTATGCGTGTATTTCTAAAACAAACACCTCATGCGAAATTTCAGTCATCATCATCAAATCGGATGAAAATTGCGCCCTCTAGAGGCTCAAGAAGTCAACATCCAAGATCGGTTTACATGGTAGCTATATCATAACGTGGACCTATTTGGCACATTTACAATACCAACTGACCTACACTAATGAAAAGTATTTGTGCAAAATTTCAGTCTTCTCTGGGATAACATTGAGACTTTTGGGTCCAGTCATATGCCATATGCAAGACCCTTTTGGCCAATATGAGGATTTCAGCTTATCCTAGTTTTTCCAATCTGGAAAAAGACAGCCTTGCTCCCGTAGTGCGCCACGCCTTTAGTCTTAGCCAAACTTGTCAGGGAGGCTTGATCAATGTTAACCACATAGAGAATTCCTTCCTCTTTCTCCTCCTTGTGGAAGAACTTCGAATTCTCTGCGACCAAACTTTGGTTTTGTTTGCCCAAGAATACCAACATGCATTCCGTCGAAACACCAACATGCGTACGCTTATGACGCTGAACGGCTGGGTTCGAATCCAGCCGAGACCATCAGAAAAAAATTTTCAACGGTGGTTTTCCCCTCCTAATGCTGGCAACATTTGTGAGGTAATATGCTATGTAGAACTTCTCTCCAAAGAGGTGTCGCATTGCGACATGCCGTTCGGACTCGGCTATAAAAAGGAGGCCCCTTATCTTTGAGCTTAAACTTGAATCGGACTGCACTCATTGATATGTGAGAAGCTTGCTCCTGTTCCTTATTGGAATGTTCATGGGCAAAATTTGCAATTTTGTTCCGTCGCAAATTTATTGCCCCATCCCTTGATGAAGACCATCGCCTTTGTGAGCTGGGGGATATACATCTTTCTCACGATGCGTGTGAAACTCTGTAGAGGGTCCACACATACAAATGATGAGCTGCGAGTAGAGAAGGGAAATCTTTACACTGCGTTTTGCGTCTGCGGAATGTATTGATACCGTCAAACAGCTCGTCGGAGGTATCCACGCTCCCTGGGAAGGTGCCGTCGTAATAAATTTGCGACGGAACAAAATTGCAAATTTTGCCCATGAACATTCCAATAAGGAACAGGAGCAAAGAGCAACTCTACAGAGTTCCACACATGTTCGAAAATCCGCTGGTTAACCAGATGCTCCACTTGGGATCGTTGATATATCCTACCGGATGCACTGCCGATATTGATGACCGCATAAGTCAGCTCATCTCTGTTGTTGTTCCTTGCCACTCTGGCGTAAGAGGCGGCTTCTTACCATTCTCAGCGAACATCCTGCCCTTCCGTGATGGCTGTGGCCTCCTTTTGGAAGTCACAGTCCTCCATGAAGACTCAGAGGCCGTGCGCTTTTCCATCGCTCCTGTTCCGACTTTGTCTACCTTCGCAGAACATTGTCTAGAGGCTCCATTGCGGGATGGCTGGCTTGGTTTTCCCAGAGTACTTGAAGGCGGGGAGCTCTTTTTCTTCTTCAGCATTTTATCAACGTCATGCTCTTCGGCAGATCCTATTCTCTTTCCAGTTTCCGGAGAAGTGCTTGGAATGTCTGTTCTATCCCTTCCAGCATCCTGCATACATAATTCTCTGTCTCCTAAGTCGTGCCCCGGATCGCTTTCTCGTCCTGCTTGTGAGCTTAACAAAGCCATCGGTCACTTCTGCCACCATCTCGTTGCCCTCATCTCGTTGCGCCCATCTCTCGATTCGGCTGCGATGACTGTTTCATTGACACCGTCGCTGTTTGAATCCGAGTCGGAAACACCATCTTTACTGAAAGGACGAACTGTCCATCCCTCTGGTTTATCCGTTTCTTCTTCATTAATTAATCAGACGACTAGTTGTGCACTTGAAGCATCTATCTCTACTACAGGTGCCAAGGCACCCACCCTCCTATAGAATGGGAGAATAACATGATGCGGTCCGACGCCACCACCGCAGCTGTTGGGTCTTTGGAGTCCATTTCCAGCCTACTCCAAAAAGGCATTAGCATTTTTTTCGTAATAGGTAGTACCTATTCCGAGATACGGATATTTTTCTTTCAGGAGAGCAATGAAAACACATCAGCTCCACTCAACGGCTACTTTGGAAGCTATTTGAGAAAAAGTACGAATGCCTAGCATGAGAACATCCAAATGCTCACACCTTCGCTGTGAATGTTTTTTTCCTTTTTCTTTTCCTAAAGTAACTTCCGAATAAACTTTTAAATTCTTTTTCTTTGTCGAAAACATTATCTCAAACTTAAGGTACAAACTTTGATTTACTAAGCGCACAACTGGTAAAATCAAATTGACAGTTTGTCTTTCGATTGCTGTACTTAAAGCACCAGTATATTGGATGTGTTAGATATGGTGGGAACATTCACAAAACTAAATCACTGTATGGGATTGTGGTTTTATAGTGAATGCACATTGAGGCATTTTATTGCTACACCAACGAGCATATCAAAATTTGCTGGGAGATTGTGCTAACCATAGGCTGAGGTTAGTGGGTGATTGATGCGATCTAAAATATGCTTCTATACATGGTTGATTGGTGACAGCGGTTACTTTTGATATACATGCATGGCATAATGTAAATTTTTGCAATTTTGCATTAGTTGTTATATTCAATGGAACAACAAATTGCTTAGCAACCATTTTATGTTGCATTTTAGAAGTTGTCAGTCAGCATAATTATTTGACTCGTTTTTTTTTGAGTACAAACAATTAGAATGTTTCAAATAACAAGTAAAAAGTTAACCATTAGAGAGTATTTGGATGGGAGCATCTCATACCATCGCAGTATAATCGAGGCGACGATAGGAAACCTGGAAGGAAGGGAAGAGGTTTCGGATTGGATACCTGAGACGACACTTGAGGTCGAGTGCGAGGCACTGCTGCCAGCTGAACAGTCTTGGACTGACGGAGCCCTAATATTGCCACCTCGAAGATCATGTTACACGAATGGATCAAAGGTACAGAGTGAGCCTGGGGGTCTTCATTGAGAACCCAAGGACTGAGCTCTGTTTTAGACTGCCTCACCATAATACGGTCCTGCAGGCGGAAATCCGGGCGATCACGGAATACATGAGAATGTGTGGTCCTAACGCGAGGACGTCGAGTGTGAATACCTTTAGGGACTTTCGAATGGCCATAAGGGCAATAACAACCAGGACGATAAGCTCACGAACAGTCTTGCAGTGTAAGAAGGAGATTAATGCCTTAACGTTTGGGTACCGGTCCATAACGGAGTAAGGGAGAATGAAAGAGCAGACGATTTAGCGGGGAAGGTCATAGGACCGCCGTCAATTAACTTGGTTAACCCGAAGCCTTTCCGGGCGACGCAGTCCGAGTTAAGGGCGTGGGCGACGAATGCGCATGCAACTCACAGCGAAACTGTCGGTAGGGCGACGAAAATCCTATGGGATGATCCAGATCGAGAGAGGAAGAGGCTATTCGTGAAAGAAAGTAAGAAGGAGGTCAGTACAACTATTGGTATCACAACGGGATACATAGGACTACGAGCTCACTTATGTAAAATAGGTGCGGCAAGTGATAGCATGTGTAGGGCATGCGGGGAAGATTATTTTTACTCCAGCCTCAGGTGATAGGGTAACGAAGGTTTTCACAAGACCATTCATTTCTGCTTTCCAGAACTGGACACTTCGTTTAAAAATACAACATTGTATGAGACTATTGAGAGCTGAGTTAAACATATAACAAGACACCAAGACAAAGATATGATTGAATGCAAAAAGAGATTGATTCAGATTTCAGTGAGTCCACGTTGTACAATGCATGTATTCAGGTACATTTTGCTTCAGACAAAGTATTTTTCTTGTCGTCTGCTTTCGTAGTACGAAATTTGTACACAGGCAACGTGGTTAATTTGACAAATGCATGAGTAAATACACACACACGCGTAAGTTTTTTTATTTGAGACAGACATTTCAACGAATTTTTTGAAAATGACAGCGCGACGATAGTTCCTTGAAGATAAAGTTCCCCCTACACTAATTTTCAGAAACGCCAGATCTCGCTGATGGGTGGAGCGATTTAAGCGAACTTTTGTTTCCCCTCTTATAGCAACCTAAAAACAAAAGTTTGGGATCCAAATTTCAGGTGGGATGCAGAGGGGCGGCCCCACACCCAACACCCACCAAATATATTTATATATATAAACCAATCACCACAATATGGGGCTCAAATAAATGGTTTTTAAAAGTAGAAAACGTATCCGATATCCAATTGTGGGACCATGTACTTGGTGGACCACCCCAGCCCCCAAAACTCTCCTAATTCGGACATATTTATAGACCATGGGAATATGGGGCTAAAATAAAAGGTATTTGAGAGTAGAATAAGAATCTGATATCCAAATGTAGGACCAAGTGTTTGGGGGCCGCCCCTTCACCAAATAGCCCCACAAAGAGGGCAAATTTACCGACCATAGCATTATGGGGCTCAAATGAAAGGTTTTTGGGAGTAGAGCAAGAAAATGATATAAATATTTGGGAAAAGTGTCTCCGGGGCCGCCCCATACCCATAACACCCCAAACAGTACGTATATGCTAACCATTACAATATGGGGCTATTTTAAAGTAGAACACGAATCTGATATATATTTTCAAGCCACTGTTCGAAATTGATACCCTCTTTCAGGACCAGGTTTTAGGGGATCCACACTTCCCTCTAAACCCACCAACCAACCCACTCCCAAAATCTATATAAAAATATCGGGCTCAATTAAAGTCTTTTAAGACGGGAGTACATCTAACATCCAAACTTAAATAACCCTTAGCCCTCCGAGCGAATTTATAGACCCATAAAGATCTTTCTGTATTCAAATAAAGGCATTGATAGTTTTATACTGTTAATTCACATATGACAAATGTACCATTTTCGTAGCATGGTGTTTCAAAAAAAAAGATTGTTCAGAAGATAGTTTTGTTCCATCTAAATAAAAAGAAGGCGCAGCTTAGCGGGCCGGGTTCGGCTAGTAAAGTATATAAATTCATGATTGTCTCTGAGTCGATCTAGCCATGTCGGTCCGTCCGTCTGTCGAAATCACGATAGCGGTCGAATGCGTAAATTTAGCCGCTTAAAATTTTGCACAGATACTTGATATTGATGTACAATATGTCGTTGGGGATTGCAAATGGGCCATAGTAGTTTAGATCTCCAACATATAACTTTCGTTTGAGGGTGTACATGTCCATTTGGGGCATAATTTTAATTTGGGATGGGGCAATCCGCCTGGGAATATATCCCAAATTTTTATAATTGGATCGTATTCTACTCTCCAGTACCTATCGTTTGTATAGTACCACATTGTCCCAATCGGCCTACTTGTCCGTTTAGGGATGGTTTTCGCGGTGGGGCTGCCCCCTAATACTTAACCCCAGATTTTTATATATGTTTCATATTTTACTTCCAATTATCTTTCATATGATACCGATATTGCCCCAATCGAAAAAAATTTAATTTTTGGCTTTTTTTGGTGGGTTTTTGGGGTAGAGCGGGCGCCCCGACACTTGTGGTCAAATTGTTATATCAAGTTCGTACTCTGCTCTTAAATACCTTTCATTTGATTCCCATACTGTCCCGATTAGTAAACATGTCCGCTTCAGTGGGTTTTAGAGTAGGGCTTCCCCCATGTTTATTTGACCACAAAGTTTTGAACCAATTTCGTGATTTGGGTTACCATAATTGTGCAACCCAAATTTCGCTTAAATCGGTGCAACCACCTGCGCTTTTGAAAATTGTGGTAAGGAGGATGGACCGATTCCCCCTCGGGTATCAAATATGGGGTATTCTATATTCATTGAGGTCAAACTCTACCATGTGTTTTAATTCCCTCCACCAAAAGATGGGGGGTATACTAATTTCGTCATTCTGATTGTAACTACTCGAAATATTCATCGGAGACCCCATAAAGTATATATTCTTGAACGTCGTGAAATTTTATGTCGATCTAGCCATGTCCGTCCGTCTGTCCGTCCGTCCTTCCGTCCGTCCTTCCGTCCGTCCTTCCGTCCGTCCTTCCTTCCGTCCGTCCTTCCGTCCGTCCTTCCGTCCGTCCGTCCTTCCGTCCGTCCTTCCGTCCGTCCTTCCGTCCGTCCTTCCGTCCGTCCTTCCGTCCGTCCTTCCGTCCGTCCTTCCGTCCGTCCTTCCGTCCGTCCTTCCGTCCGTCCTTCCGTCCGTCCTTCCGTCCGTCCTTCCGCCCGTCCTTCCGTCCGTCCTTCCGTCCGTCCTTCCGTCCGTCCTTCCGTCCGTCCTTCCGTCCGTCCTTCCGTCCGTCCTTCCGTCCGTCCTTCCGTCCGTCCTTCCGTCCGTCCTTCCGTCCGTCCTTCCGTCCGTCCTTCCGTCCGTCCTTCCGTCCGTCCTTCCGTCCGTCCTTCCGTCCGTCCTTCCGTCCGTCCTTCCGTCCGTCCTTCCGTCCGTCCTTCCGTCCGTCCTTCCGTCCGTCCTTCCGTCCGTCCTTCCGTCCGTCCTTCCGTCCGTCCTTCCGTCCGTCCTTCCGTCCGTCCTTCCGTCCGTCCTTCCGTCCGTCCTTCCGTCCGTCCTTCCGTCCGTCCTTCCGTCCGTCCTTCCGTCCGTCCTTCCGTCCGTCCTTCCGTCCGTCCTTCCGTCCGTCCTTCCGTCCGTCCTTCCGTCCGTCCTTCCGTCCGTCTTTCCGTCCGTCCTTCCGTCCGTCCTTCCATCCGTCCTTCCGTCCGTCCTTCCGTCCGTCCTTCCGTCCGTCCTTCCGTCCGTCCTTCCGTCCGTCTGTCGAAAGCACGCTAAATTCCGAAGGAGTAAAGCTAGCCGCTTGAAATTTTGTACAAATACTTCTTATTAGTGTAGGTCGGTTGGTATTGTAAATGGGCCATATCGGTCCATGTTTCGATATAGCTGCCATATAAACCGATCTTGGGTCTTGATTTTTGAGCCTCTAGAGTGCGCAATTCTTATCCGATTGGGATGAAATTTTGCACGACGTGTTTTGTTATGATATTCAACATCTGTGCCAAGTATGGTTCAAATCGGTTCATAACCTGATATAGCTGCCATATACACCGATCTGGGATCTTGACTTCTTGATCCTCTAGAGGGCGCAATTATTATCCGATTTGCCTGAAATTTTGTACGACGGATTCTCTCATGACCATCAACATACGTGTTTATTATGGTCTGAATCGGTATATAGCCCGATACAGCTCCCATATAAATCTATCTCTCTATTTTACTTCTTGAGCCCACAAAGGGCGCAATTCTTATTCGAATTGGCTGACATTTTACACAGGTCTTCAACATATAATTTAATTGTGGTCCAAACCGGACCATATCTTGATATCGCTCTAATAGCAGAGCAAATCTTTTTTTTATATCCCTTTTTTGGCCTAAGAAGAAATGCCGGGAAAAGAACTCGACAAATGCGATCCATGATAGAGGGTATATAAGATTCGGCCTGGCCGAACTTAGCACGCTTTTACTTGTTGAGTCTATATGTTCCACACAAACAAACAAAAATCCAAGGGACTTCAAGTTATGACCTCCTATCATCCCTTTTAATATCTGGTTAAAAAGAGAAACCATACAAAAGAATGCGATCTATAGTGGAGGGTACATAAGATTCGGTCCAGCCGAACTGAATATGCTTTTACTTATTTATTATCAAACTATTTATACAGAGATAGCAATATTTAATGACTCACCGATGTTTGAATCCATGTTTCATCTGAAATTAAGAATAAGAAGTTCAATGTTAATAAAAAAATTAAAAAAAAAATTATCAAAATATTTCTATGTGCTAAGACTGAAGAGAGGTCCAACCTCTATGTACGACATAGATTGTAAGTCCCACCCAAATTAAAATTTTAGCCAAAGTTTATTCAAGCCGCCATTGGACCATAAGACATGTCATATGAGCTGGCACTTTCTGTATTCATAAGACTTGACTTATGAACGCCGAATACGAATAGAGCGCGCTCTAATCGCTATTGAATTCAAAAAGGAGCTACATGATTATTATAAGTAGAAATTGTATGTAGTCTAGTAGTATAAGTTATAATTAAATTATTTATTTATTTTTTTATAAGTTATAGTTTATAATAGAATTAATTGATGAAACTGCACTGTTGTGAACCAGCACAGTAAAATATAAGATATAATCTTGTTGTGCTTGGTGTTAAATAAATGAAATGAAAATGAAATGAAATGAAAATGAAATCGGCATGTACTCTCATGTGTATTGTATTTTTATACCCTCCTACACCACTAGTGTGGTACAGGGCAGATAACGGTTTGAATTCCAGCAATGTGTTCTCAGGTCTGGATCATATTTGATTCAGATACCGACAACTCGATACAGGTCATTGTTTCGGTGAAATCGGGCAACAAATCCGCTTTTTATGCGATTAAGACTCCTAATTGCAAGATCGGTCTACATGGCAGCTATAACGACCGAAGGCCTAAGACAAGTCACTATGTCAAATACCAGCGAAATCGGGTAATTAATGCAGCTTTTATTGGCCTAAGACCCTTTATCGGCAGATCGGTCTATATGGCAGCTATATCTGTATAAAGACCGATCTGAACCATATTTAAGTTGGATCTGAGGAGGCTGGAAACAACCAACTCTTTAAAATTTCAGCGAAATCGTATAATAAATGCGGTTTTTATGGGCTTCAGACACAAAATCGGCAGATCGGTCTATATGGCAGCTGTATCTAAACATAGTACGATCTGAATCATATTAAAATTCGATATAGGGAGGTTTAATACAATTCACTGTTCCAAGTTTTATCGTAAAATCGGGTTATAAATGTGCTTTTATGGGCATTAGACCTTAAACCGACAGATCGATTTATATGGCGGCTATATCTAAATATAGTCCGTTCTCAGATCGGTATTTATAGCAGCTATATCTAAATATAGTGCGAACTGAACCATATTTGAGTCGGATGTCGGGAAGCTTAAAACAACTCACCTTTTTATATCCACCACTATAGAATAGGGGTATACAAATCTAGTCATTCCGTTTGTAAAACCTAGAAATATTGATCTGAGATCCCATAAAGTACATTTATTCTGGATCGTCTCGACATTCTGATTCGATCTAGCCATGTTCGTCCTTCCGTCTGTCGAAATCACGATAGCGGTCGAACGCGTAAAACTAGTCGCTTGAAATTTTGCACAGATGCTGAAAATTTATGTAGGTCGTTGGGATTGAAAATGGGCCACATCGATTCAGCAATGGGTACTTGGACCCAAATTTTAATACCATATTTGATACCTATGTTGGCCCGATCGGTTCACTTTTGATTTTGGGCTGTGTTTTTGGCATAAGGGGGAGGGCCCGTCCCCCTTCCGATACCGAAAAATTATATGGCCTATGTTTCCTTCCTCCTGAAAAACGGTTCTGCCAGTTGATCCGTGATTGGCTACTGTGTCCATTTTGGGCATTTTTGTGGGGGTGGGGTGAACCCCTATACTTCGAGAGGAATTTGTATGCCAGATTCGTTATCTACCCCCGCATACTTTTCATTTGATATCCATATTGTCCTTATCGGTCCACTTTTGATTTTGGGTGGTGTTTTTGGGGTAACGGTGGAGGGTCCGTCCCCTTCCGTTATCAATAAATTATAAAGCCTATTCCCACTACCTGACCATATTCGTGATCTACTTCCGAATACCTTTCATTTGAGTCCCATATTGTCATGATCGTCAAATAAACCTATTTTAAGGGGTTATGGGATTGGGGCGGCCCCCCAGGTACTTGGACCCAACTTTTATTATAAAATTCGTACTCTACTCTTGAATTTCTTTCATTTGAATCCCATATTGTCCCGATCGGCCCACTTTTATTTTTGGGTCGCACTTTTGGGGTTAGGGGGAAGGTCCGCCCCCCTCCCGATATCAAAAAATTATATAGCCTAAGTTTCCCTCCAGACCAACCTACACAATCTGTGAAAATTCCAAGGCAATCGGTTCAGCCGTTTTTGAGTCTATATGGGACAAACAAACAAACCGACAAACAAAGCTGAATGTATGATTAAACTTCGTGCCTAAAAGCCAAGCCAGCCAATGATAACTTAAAAACACTTGTAACAAAATATTTAAAATTTTACCATTTATTGATGTTCCAAAGGCAATTTTTTCAACTCATACCACTTGCTATTCAAACACCATATCAGTTTAATTTTACTGGCCAGTACAAAGAACAATCCAAAAAAAAAACGCCTTCATCAAATGAGGCCACAATCTACTTGATATCTCAATGAGTAGGCCATTTTCCATTATTCCCCTAATGAGTAACTAGGTGAAATGTATGCTTCAAACAGTTTGCCATGGCACAGCCAAATTGAGGCTGCTATGTAAATGGGGTTGGTGTGGTTGAAACTATGCCAATGTTGCTGCTGCCACACTTGATCGGTCAACATTTCTATAAATCCTCTTCACATTTAAAATTGGCTTCGTAATATTTCCTTGGAATCATCACTACAGCTTTTGTATAATGTTAATATCAAAATTAATTATTGTTAACCCCTCAACCTGAAAACAACAACCCTGACCCAAAAGAACAAAGTTTATGAAATTCAATTGTTTGAGTTTTCCCTTAATGCCCCATTGACCACTTTCCAAGTGCGTAAGTGAATGTGTGTGTGTGTGTGGGAACACAATACAGCAGCAAAACTCGGTAATTTGCCAGCTTCCTCTGACTAATGCATAAAATGAAAGAAGGATTCAATGAATGAATGAATGAAATCTCTATGAAAGAAACTCAATCCATCAAAACAAAGGGTAAGGAGAATAGACCAATAACCACAGATTCTCATACACCCCCATACCATGCTACTATCGCCGATACAATCTCACACACACACACACACACAAATGCATTTTATTGTGGATTGAAATTATTTGCAGGAATTCCATTCATTGGTGAACCACTTTATGTTCCTCTTTCATTTCCGGTTTAATGACTTAAAACAGAACTCCCAGGGTGGGGTGTATGATGGCATAGCCTTAAATTTCCCCAACACCAAGCGACCTCTTCGACTCGTCGGTCTATTCAAGCGCTCATTCAATCATGTTCCGTTATTTGTATAAACGGAAATGAAATATCCTCGCACTCGTACACATACAGACAGGATTCCATGGATATGTATACTCGGTCATTTAAAACGCTGCTGAATTACGGCCTCATCTTCCCAAACATTATCGCCATTATCGTCTTAACGATAGGCGGCAAATAATGATAAGGATACAATTTAAGCCTGAAATTATTGTGCCACATTTAATGTGTCATTAAAATTGTATTTGTTTGTGTCAGGCGATGTTCGACGCATATTTGTCTGTTGAATATTACCACAATCACCGCCACAACAGACAGCGACACAAAAATGATTATTAACAGCCCTGGTCACCAGCAGTCACCATTACAAGACTGACAAAACAGCCTTTCAGGGAATAGACAAATTATGACATGATGGCGGAGTGCATATTTAAAGCCAAATTTATGACCAAAGAAATTTAAAATACATTCACGTCCATAGCAGCGTTCCATTGTAGACGTTGGGGTAGTTCAAAAAAGCAAAAAACAGCTTAAATAATTCAAAAAGTTGTATATATTTGTGTGCCCAAAATTATGAGATTGTGGTAGCAATTTTTATACCCCTTCATAGGAGGACAGGTTAGCCTGAATGCCTGGGCAGGAATCTTGGCGAGAACAGAAAACTTACCCAGGTTAGGTTCAATGGGTTGCCCCACATAGGTGAGTTCACTCGGAGGCCAGTTTGGCCTATTGTGATACCCTAGAAAGAAGAAGAGGAGAAAGAAGATGTGATACCTCGGACACTATCCAGAGGTTATACAGTGTATAATATAAACGTTAAACGAGTTAAAGAAGCAGGATGAATGAAAAATCAGAGAGGCAGGTGAAACGCCTATCCCTCGCGCAAGCACGTATTGGGTTGCCCAAAGAGTAATTGCGGATTTTTCATATAGTCGGCGTTGACAAATTTTTTCACAGCTTGTGACTCTGTAATTGCATTCTTTCTTCTGTCAGTTATCAGCTGTTACTTTTAGCTTGCTTTAGAAAAAAAGTGTAAAAAAAGTATATTTGATTAAAGTTCATTCTAAGTTTTATTAAAAATGCATTTAATTTCTTTTAAAAAATCCGCAATTACTTTTTGTGCAACCCAATATTATGTGCGTTCGCCGGATCTTATCGAAGCCTACATCGGAACATCCCATCCTGTTTACAAATCTCACAAGACCTACCAGAGGTACATTAGCAAGATCACCCAGTTCGCAGAATAACCGCCTCCCTGGTAAAGAAAGAGGCAGAGTTCTTCCAAACCCGGACATGAACAGAGCTAGTGCTTGATAGTCACCTCCACATACCCTAGAAAGAAGAAGAGGAGAAAGAAGATGTAAGACCTATACCGGACACTATCCAGAGGATATACAGTGTATAATATAAACGAGTTAAATAAGCAGGAGGAATGAAGATCCTGAGAGGCAGGTGAAACACCTTCGCCGGATCTTATCGAAGCCTACATCGGAACCATCCCGTCCTGTGCACAAATCTCACGAGACCTACCAAAGGTACGTTCGCAAGATCACCCAGATCGCAGAGTAACTGCCTCCCTGGTAAAGAAAGAGGCTGAGTTCTTCCAAACCCGGACATCAATAGAGCTAGTGCTCGATATTCATCTCCTCATACTCTTCGAAACAACTCCTGCAGAAGTCATTGTGCGGTATTCTCATGCCCGCCGCCATGTGGCACAGTGTCCGGTTATGACCCCTGTGAAGGTATTCAGCGACCTCTCATCGAACGCCAGTAACTCCTTCATTCTACTTTGGTCGATGATAGGCCAGAGCGTCATAGCGGTGCTGCAACCATCCGCCCATTTTGCTATTGACGCCGCTCTGGCCATCTCATCTACTATGCTTAGTAGCTCAGCAAATGACTCGTACGACGAGTGACTGGTTCCCCTGGCGCAGATGAACTACTGGCGCATTTGTCCGCCACTCATTTCCAGGAATGCTTTCATGTCCGTGAACCAATGTCAGCGTTAAATCGTGGGAGCCCATCTAGGGTGCCGCCGCGGCTACTGTTATGGTAAAGATTTCAGCCGGAAAGATCGTTCACTCGTCCAGCATTGTCAGAGACGTATCGATATTGGGTGCGTCGGAGTTTACCACAAATCCAGTTCCTGACTCCATCTTGGAGACATCATTGAATATAAAGTTGTCATCTTATCGAACGTCAATAACTCTTTCCTACTCCGTCCTACTATGGTCGATGGTAGGCCAGAGCGCCCTAGTGGTCCGGCAAACAACCGCCGAGACCCATCTTGCCATCGACGCTGCTCTGGCCATCTCAAATGGCTCGCAGGCTAGACCGGTGACTGGTTCCACTGGCGCATTTGTCTGCTTCTCATTTCCTGGAATTCCTTTATGGTCGGGAGCCCATGCCAGCATCACATCGTGAACTCGGATTTTTTCCAGGTTCTCCAAACTTTCTGCAACACATCCCACACTAGCCCACCTCCTTGAACCCAAGGCCTTGAGCACCGCCATACTGACCACATAAATCCTGAGTTTTGAGAGGGGTAAACCGTTTGCCCGAATTCTTCCAGCTACTGTTATGGCACAGACTTCTGCCTGAAAGACCGTACACTCGTCCGGTAGTCTCGGAGACATACCGATTTTGAGTGCGTTGGAGTATAACCCCAATCCAGGGCCTAACTTAATCTTGGAGCCATCAGTGAAGATCTTGGTCTCATCTTCCTCAAACACAGCACTTGCCCTCCATTCATCACTCCCGGGAAAACAAGTTCTGAATGTCCGTCCTAATCGGTACTGATGCCAGATAGTTGGAGACCCTTCTCAGTCTACCCTCCGCATTTATTACCAGTCCTCCTTCAGCATGCCGATCTGCTTCAGCCTTAGAGCGCGACCTTGGTGGCGCAGTTCCGAATATAAGCCCCAATGGGCTACATATCCAGCATCACTTCCAGAGCTGCCTGCGGTGCGGATCAGGCCAGTCTCGGGAACACCTTGAATTTCCTCGTACTGGTACTTTTATACACGACCCTCCACCTTACCAGAGCCTCATACGTCAGTACCGGTCGCACAATGGCCGTATGCGTCAATAAGTTACCCCCAATTCCTACCAAACATCCTCTTGTAGGAGTAAAAAGCACACATTGACTTACGGTTTCTTTCCTTTGCGTATTCCTCTTCCAGGACAGCTTCGAATCGAGGACAATGCCAAACTTCGCTTCCTTTGACAGCTGAATTTCGGTATCTTGTGTCTGCGAGTGAAGAACACCAGCTTCGACTTCCTTGGGTTGCTCCTCAACCCATTTTTACTAGCCCATTGCAAAAAAGGTTCATAGAAATTGACTCTCAATAAGACCATTGTTACGCGTAATATGTAGCATTTGGCACCGTCTTGTTGAAACAACATGTCATGCAAGTCAAGCTCTTGTATTTTGGGCAAAAAAGTTCGATTCGCATCATTTTGTAATGATTTTGATCTGATCGTTACAAAATTTGGAAAGAGATGTTGCATTTGGCGTCCCAATACCTGTGCAAAATTGCATACAAAACTGTTTTGATAGCAATGGATTCTCGGATTCTCCAGTGATAGTTACATCAGATTATAAACCGATTCGGGCCGTACTTAGCACATTTTCTGGAAGTCATAACAGAACACTATATGCAAAATTTCAGCCAAGTCTGACAGAAATTGCTGCTTTTTAGGGATCAAGAAGTCAAATCGGGAGATCGGTTTATATGGAAGCTATATCAGGTTCTTGGCCGATTTAAACTGGACTTAGCACAGTTGTTGAAAGTCATAACAGAACACTAAATGCAAAACTTTAGTTAAATCGGACAAAAAGTGCGGCTTCCAGAGACTCAAGGAGCCAAATCGGGAGTTCGGTTTATATGGAAGCTATATCCAAATCTGAGTCGATATGGCCCATTTTTAATCCCTAACAACCTACATCAATATTAAGTATCTGTGCAAAATATCAAGCGGCTGGCTTGACGCCTTCGACCGCTATCGTTATTTCGACAGACGAACGGACGGACATGGCTAGATCGACTCAGAATGTTGAGACGATCAAGAATATACTTTATCGAGCCCCAGATCAATATTTCTAGGTGTTACCAACGGAATGACTAGACTAGTAAACCCCCATCCTATGGGTATAAAAAAAAAAAATAAAATAAATTCAACCCAATGTTCCTTGAGAATTTTATCTTTTTTTTGTGAAATAATTGCCGCCTCGGAATTTAGCTCTGCAGCTGCATATGAGCCCATTTCGATTATTTCGGTGCATATGGTCGCCCTTTGTTATGTCAAAGTATTTATATTAATTTCAGTTTTTCACTAAACTCTATAATTTTAACGCCTGAATAGAATAATTTCATTGAAATTTCGCCTTTAAAGAAAATTTCATTGAAATTTTGCCTTAAGAGAAAATTTCGCTAAAATGTTGTCTTTAGAGAAAATTTCATTGAAATTTTGCCTTTCAAGCTTTTCAGAGATCTTGGGTTCTTAAACATTTCGGCAGGCAGGATGAGGTGCATTTAAAAGTCCAAATGTAGTACTACAGGGCTTACGAGGGTGTACATATAAGGAATATATGAGGGGTGAGCACAATGATCTATAATTGGCGGTTCGTCTAGATAATCAATACTTTCTGTTACTATATTTTATTTTAAACCAAAAAGATATTTGATGCAAATTTCCATAGTATATCCCCTTCGTTAACACATTATCTGAGAATGCCATGAAGAGAAAAATGTACAAATAATTAATGAAAATGCGAACTTAACTTTGAGCTGCATAAATTACTTAATACGCGAAGAGTGCATTTCAAATAATATTTAAAATCCATTTAAAGTTTCTATCGCCCACACACACACAGCCACACCCACAACCATACACGCAGAAGAGCTGCCTTCAACAACCAAACAGAACAATGAGTGAAAGGAAATCTAAAGAACGAAAAAAAACGCAGGAAGAAAATTTTTAAACATTTATCATTTTATTATCAGCATTTGAATGTTGCTTGCTTCTTTTGGTTTTTTCCCCCTTTTTTTGTGTTAAACTTCATTTGACAAATTTGACCTCATTTGCCGAGTAAAATAAGTGTCACCGTTCCCGGTACTCCTCCCTCCAGTCATTTGCTTGTACCATAAGTTTAAGAACATTCCATTTGAGTTTGTCTTTACTTCAATGCCGTTGCTGCTATGCCACTTTACAGAGTTTACAATAAATTTTCCTTTCAAAGTGGGAAAAATGAACCCATAGATGGTGCCGAAGCTACTGCTGCTGGTGCTGGTGCTGATGGTAGCACACTGACTCTGCAACTGCTGTCATTAGTTGTTCCTTGTCCTCTATGGATTCAGCATCTTGTGGTGTCTCATCCACCTTCTCATCCATGTCTAATGTGAGTGCTGCTGCTGCTGCTGCTGCACACGCACTGCCAGAGTGATAAGAAAACTAAAGTTGCAAAGAATCATCATAAAAAATTGAATCGAAAGGACGTGGTTGCCATCGCGAATGGCAGCAAGGGGCGG
Source organism: Stomoxys calcitrans (assembly GCF_963082655.1). NCBI lineage: Eukaryota > Metazoa > Arthropoda > Insecta > Diptera > Muscidae > Stomoxys > Stomoxys calcitrans. The sequence continues at coordinate 46,585,292 of NC_081554.1, read as the reverse complement.
TACACAGAAGTAGAGGAAGCCAGTGCGAAAAGTGTATCCTAAGAACTTGGTGTCAAATGTAGATTTTGGTTGGCAGACATCTACAGTGTACGTTGAAAACCCTTGTAAGGTCAAAACAGATCAACTTAAAACTCTACCACTCAAATGCTCCATTAATAATGATTCAATTTAAACAACTTGAGAATGTGAAACGGGTTGCCGGAAAGATTCAATCCATTGGTATTTTGTGGAGGATTGAAATACGCAAAGCAATGATGCTATGCAGCTCAATTTTTAAAAAGTAAAAGATGTCAATATGATATGAGAGTATTCAAGTAGTATTGCATTTCAGCGGGTTTAAATTGGCAGTTCAATGTTGAGCTTAATTTCAAATGCATTTTTCTGAAATTGGGTTGTGTATATCTATCATGTGGGTGATGTAAGTAAACTTGGATACCAAGTAACGGTATCCAATCTACCTATAGTAAGGCTATGGGTAGGTTAAAAACAAATTGGAAATTTATGTTGCTGTTGTACAAAATTTCAGCAAAATCGGATAAAGATTGCGCCCTCTAGAGGCCAAGATTTCAGATCGGGTTTTATGGTAGTTACATCAGGTTATGTACCGATTTGATCCATATTTATCGGAGTGACTCATAACAAAACACTTGCTAAATTTCCATGCTAAATTTCAGCCAAATCAGATAAGAATTGCGCCCTCTAGTGGCTCAAGAAATCAAGACCCAAGACCGGATAACATGGCAGCTATATCAGGTTATAAACCGATTTGAACCATACTTAGTACAGTGATTTCAAGTGGCACCAAAACATCACGTGCAAAATTTTAGCCAAATCGGATAAGAATTTGGGGGTCTAGAGGCTCTAGAAGTCAAGACCCAAGATCGGTGTATATGGCAGCTATATCAGTTTATAGACCGATTTCAACCATACTTAGCACAGTTGTAGGAAATCACAAAAAAAAACACTTCATGCTAAATTTTAGCCAAATCAAACAATAATTGCGCCCTCTAGCGGCTCAAGAAGTCAAGATACGAAATCGGTTTATATGGCAGCTATATCAGGTTATAGACCGATTTCAATCATACTTGGCACAGTAGTTGGAAGTCATAAAAAAACAATTAGTGCAAAATTTCAGTCAAATCAGATAAGAATTGAGCCCTCTAGTGGCTCAAGAAGTCAAGACTCAAGATCGGATTACATGGCAGCTATATCAGGTTATAAACCGATTTGAACCATACTTAGCACAGTTGTTGGAAGTGGTATCAAAACATTTCATGGGAAGTTTAAGCCAAATCGGATAGGAATAGCGCCCTCTAGATGCCCAAGAAGTCAAAACCCAAGATCGGTTTATACGGCAGCCATATTAAAAAATGGACCGATTTGGCCCATTTACAATTTCAACCGACCTTCACTAATAAGAGATATTTGTGCCAAATTTCAAGCGCCTAGCTTTACTCCTTCGAAAGTTTGCGTGATTTCGACAGGATGGACGACATTTTTGTCTCTTCCAATTAATTCTTTTATCGAACCAATTAAAAAATTATTGAAATTTTTTAAAACTCCAATTCATTTCTTTATTTGGTACACAGATGTTTACTCCCTGGAATATGAACTTAAGGTGCTATGTTGGGGCAAAGATCAGTGAAATTTTCCAAAAAATCGTAGCAGTGTGTTATCCACTGAGGCGCCAGCCCTCGGCCGATGAAAGAGACTCCATCGGGTTAATTCGTTATGTAGAACCGGCTTTCATGCTGTTGCTATAGATTTGTCGAAATATGGGAAGTAGGGGTCCTACGAGGGTTGCCTTTTATATTCGGGATTGGACAACCCTTGTGTTGGAATCTGCCAACTGACAGCTCTATCGTTAAGCTTGATAGTTTTAAGGTTATATGTACTCAAAACGTTTTGACATACGAGAGCCATTTGTATTGTTTACAGTAACCTAAAGGATTCATCTCGCCCAAAAAATGGTATTAACTCGTGAACATTTTCGTCTGACTATTTTTTACAACTTTCGACGTAGATTAACTCAACAACAGTGCATCGATGAGTTTAATTCAATTTATGGCGATGAAGCTCCATCAAGGATCAAAGTTTATCGATGGTATGGTGAATTCAACCGAGGTCGTAGTTCACTCCAAGACGAATTTCGTAAAGGTCGTCCAAAAAACCATTGATGCTGTGTGCCAGCTGATATCGCAAGATCGTCATGTGATCTATAGTGAGATTGAGACAACTTATGGCATTAGTGGGACCAGCATACATTCAATATTGCATGAACATTTGACCGTCAAAAAATTTGTTCGGGTTAGATCCCACACAATTTCTCAATCGCTCAAAATAAGGTTCGTCTCGATTGGTCAAAAGAAATGCTTCAAAAATGCAATCGCTGTGCTTCGAAACATGTCTATGACATCGTGATAGGTGCTGAATTATGCGTATGAGCTCGAAAGTAAACAGAAGTCGATTGTATGGGTGTTTCAAGATGAGCCAAATCCAACAAAATTTCCTTGCGCACGAAGCACTTTCAAGCAAATGATTGCCTGTTTTTCGGAAAAACTGGACATATCACAATCGTACCACCAGAACAACGCCGAACAGTCAATTCCGAGTGGTACACAACCATTTGTTTGCCAGTTGTCTTCCAAGAAATCGGGAAAACTTACCGCCGAAGACGGATCATTCTTCACCACGACAAAGCGATCTCTCACACATCGGCTCAAACAACTGCATTTTTGAGCATTCTAAACATCGATTTTATGAGTCATTCACCGTATGGTCTTGACTTGACAGCGAACTAGAGGATTGTAAATTACAAAATTTTCAATCACGATTGTGATTGTAAACAGTTTTAGATTTAATCAAACAAGTAAAGGCGTACTGAGTTCGTCCTCATTTGTTGGTCGGTGGCATTTGTCAAGTTATTTGCCCGATATTTCTTTATAGGGAAACAATTGATAATGGATAAGAGTTTCAATGCTATTGAAGCTATACCAAGTTACAAACGAATAAGTCTGGTTGTTTAAGACCAAAGGTAAGTCATTGTGCAAAGTTTCAACAAACTCGGATATGAATTGCGCCCTCTATAGGCTTAAGAAATATAATCGGTAGAACGGTTTATATGGTAGAGCTATATATGGTTATAAACCGATTTGGATCATACTTAGCATATTTGTTGTAAGTTAAAACGAAACACTTCAAGCTAAATTTCATCCAAATTGGATAATAATTACGCCCTCTAGCGGCTCAAGAAGTCAAGATACGAAATCGGTTTATATAGCAGCTATATCAGGTTATACACCGATTTGGACCATACTTAGCACAGTTGTTGAACGTCATAATAAAACACGTCATGCAAAATTTCAACCAAATCGAAAAATAATTGCGCCCTCTAGTAGCTCTAAAAGTCAAAATCCAATGGCCCATTTACAATTCCAACCGATCACACTAACAAGAAGTATTTGTGCAACATTTCAAGCTTTACTTCTTCAAAAGTAAGGGTGCTTTCAACAGACAGACGGACATGACTTGAACGACTCAAAATGCCAAAAAGGGAGATAATTAGCTGAAACTATTCACAGATTCTTTTCTTGTCCATAGGCATGTCAAGGTTGAAGATGTGGTAAATTTTGATATGGACCCTATTTATTCCGATCAGGCAATTTAAGGTCTTAGCACCATTAGAGTCACATTTATTATCCGACTTGGATGAAATTTGACATTCGTACTGAGTATGCTAACGTTCGGGTTAAATTTGGATATAGCTGCCATTTATACCGATCTGCCAATTTATGGTATTAAGACCATAAAAGCTAAATTTTTATGTGATTTCGCTGAAATTTGGTACAATGTGTTTGCGTTAGGATCCGCAATATTCGTACCAAATATTCTCAAGATCGTGCCATATTTGGATATAGCTGTCATATAGACCGATATCTCGATTTAAAGTCTTGGCCACACAAAAGGCGCATTTGTAATGCGATTTCAATGAAATTTGGCACAGCGACTTATGTTAGGCTTTTCGACATATATGGCAACTACATTCAAATCTGAACCGATCTGTGCCATACTGCAGAAGTGTGTCAAGGGGCTTAACCTAACTCACTGCCCCAAATTTCGACGACATCGGACAATAAATTCGCCTTTTATGGGCCTGAAGCCTTAAATCGAGAGATCGGTCTATATGGCAACTATATCCAAATCTGTACCGATCCGTGCCATATTGTTGAAGTATGTCGAGGGACTTAACTTAACTCACTGTCCCAAATTTCGGCGAAATCGGACAATAAATGCGCCTTTTATCGGCCCAAAACCTTAAATTGACAGATCGGTCTATTTGGCACCTATATCGAAATCTGGACCGATCCAAGCCACATTGAAGAAGAATGTCGATGGGCCCAACACAGTTCACAGTCCCAAATTGTAACGAAATCGGACAAAAAATGCGCCTTTTATGGCCCCAAAACCTTAAATGGAGAAATCGGTCTATATGGCGGCTATATTGAAATCTGAACCGATCTGTGCCATACTGCAGAAGTATGTCGAGGGGCTTAGTCTAACTCACTGTCCCAAATTTCGACGACATCGGACAATAAATGCGCCTTTTATGGGCCCAAAACCTTAAATTGACAGATCGGTCTATTTGGCACCTATATCGAAATCTGGACCGATCCAAGCCACATTGAAGAAAAATGTCGAAGGGTCCAACACAACTCACTGTCCTAAATTTCGAAGGCATTGGACAATAAATGCGCTTTTTATGGGCCCAAAGCCTTCAATCGAGAGATCGGTCTATATGGCAGCTATACCCAAATCTGGGCCGATCTGGGGCAAATTGAAGAAGGACATCGAAGGGCCTAATGCAACTCACTGTCGCAAATTTCGGCAAAATCGGAAAGGAAGTATAACGAGGGGCCTAACATAATGTGGCTTTTATGGGCCTAAGACCCTAAATCGGCGGATCGGTCTAAATGGGGGCTATATCAAGATATAGTCCGATCTAGCCCATCTTCGAACTTAACCTGCTTATGGACAAAAAAAAAAGTATCTGTGCAAAGTTTTAGCTTAATATCTCTATTTTTTAAGACTGTAGCGTGATTTCAACAGACAGACGGACGGACGGACGGACATGGCTAGACCGTCTTAGATTTTTGCGCTGATCAAGAATATATATACTTGATAGGGTCGGAAAGGGATATTTCGATGTGTTGCAAACGGAATGATAAAATGAATATGCCCCCATCCTTCGGTGGTGGATATAAAAATTTTTAGCGGTGCTAATCTCATCCTTATGCTGGCGACATGTACATAATTCTCCCCAAAGAGGTGCCTACTGCGACTGTAAAAAGCAGATCCCTTATCCCATTGAGCTTAAACTTGAATCGGGCAGCACTCAGTCACATGAGAGAAGTTTGCCCCTGTCCTTTAATGGAATGTTCATGGGCAAATTTGCATCTGCAGATTTACAGCACATCATCAAACTTTTGCTCTCATTAATTTTGACTGCTTTCGCAAGTCCGTCATTCACATTACATGGTTTCCAATATTTGGTATGTTTGGGCAATTTATCCTTGCACTTTTCCTTACACATTACTTCTGGTCTGGCTCATCGTTTAGCGCCCAATTACCTTGATCATTTTGCTAATTTTGATGTTAATGAGTTAATTGTGCTTGTTTTAAACTTTTCTCTTGCAAATTATCTGCTTTCATTTGCAGTTATCCACATTGTCAGACACATCGTAGCTTTGGAGGAACTTTTGTTCAACAATAGATAGATCTTAGGTAAGCACTGAATCCCATTGAAATATGAGGACACAGGAAATATTTATGCTGTGTTCGCCATTAACAACCAATGCAAAAGGATTAGATGAGAATGTCCCCACCTACCACTGCCCACACTCCATGACAATTATTTACTGGCATAACTAAAGCTGGTTAAAAAAGACTAAAAAGAAAGAATTCTCAAAAGCTGCGAACATCAAATTACATTGCAAACATTGCCACCATTTAACTTCATTCCGATGTTTAGTTATGAAATAAAGTTCCCTACTTAATTTACACTACCCATGTGGATAGACTATCTTCATTGACTTGAAGTGGAATGTGGGCTTACTTAGCCTGACATAAAATGTCGCAGGATGTTATGACTCGCCACTGTCTCTGAGGTCACCACAGCAAGAGGGCTAAGGACTGACACGGCTGTCACTGACTAATGGATAACAACACATAGCAAACAAACGGACCAAACTAGAAAAAGTTCCAAGAGACAAGTGTAAACAATTGGCAAAATAAACAGTAAGAATCTAGATTGGAGACATACAAACACAACAACAACAAATTCAGTGATAAAATGGATGGGCAGTAGATAATAGGGTGTAGTAGAAACGTGAAAACAAGTAATGGAAAGACAAAGGTCGGACGGTGCTGACTATATAATACCTTACACCTACCCTTGGAAATTGGGAGTCATAGCTAATTCCGATCCGAATGTGAATGAATTCGGTGAAGGTTTTCAAATCTTATATAAAACAAGTAAAAGTGTGCTAAGTTCGGCCGGCCGAATCTTATATACCCTTCACCATAGATCGCATTTGTCGAGTTTTTTTCCCGATATATCCTTTTAGGCAACCAAAGGATAAAAGAAAATAATTTATTTAATATTGGAGTTGTGTAGTCCGATTCAGACCATAATCGAATTGAATTTTGGAGACCATAGGAGAAGTCATTGTGTAAAAGTTCAGCCAATTCGAGTAAGAATTGCGCCCTTTAGGGGCTCAAGAAGTAAAATAGAGAAATCGGTTTATATGGGAGCTGTACCAGGCTATAGACCGATTCGAACCATGTTTGACAAGTATGATGAAGGTTGTAGGAGAAGCCGTTGTACAAAATGTCAGCCAAATCGGCTAATAATAATTACGTCCTCTGGAGGCTCAAGAAGTCAAGATCCCAGATCGGTTTATATGGCAGCTATATTAGGTTATGAACCGATTTGAACCATATTTGTCACAGTTATTAGAAGTCATAACAAAACACCTCATGCAAAATTTCAGCCAAATCGGATAATAATTGCGCACACTAGGGGCTCAAGAAGTCAAGATTCAAGATCGGTTTATATGGCAGCAATTGGGATTGCCCAAAAAGTAATTGCGGATTTTTCATATAGTCGGCGTTGACAAATTTTTTCACAGCTTGTGACTCTGTAATTGCATTCTTTCTTCTGTCAGTTATCAGCTGTTACTTTTAGCTTGCTTTAGAAAAAAAGGGTAAAAAAGTATATTTGATTAAAGTTCATTCTTAGTTTTATTAAAAATGCATTTACTTTCTTTTAAAAAATCCGCAATTACTTTTTGGGCAACCCAATATATCAGATTATGGACCGATTTAAAACATACTTAGCACAGATGTTGGAAGTCACATCTAAACACGTTGTGCAAAATTTCAGCCTAATCGGATAGGAATTGCGGCCTTTAGACGCTCAGGAAGTGAGGACCCCAGGTAGGTTTATATGACAGCTATATCGGGTTATGGACTGATTTCAACCATACTCTGCACAGTTGTTGGAAGTCATAGTAAAAGACCTCATGCAAAATTTTAGCCAAATCGGATAGGAATTGTGCCCTCTAGGGGCTCAAGAAGTCATGATCCATGATCGGTTAATATGGCAGCTGTATCAAAAAATGGACCAATATAGCCCATTTACAATCCCAACCGACCTACACTAATAAGAAGTATTTGTGAAAAATTCCATGCGGCTAGCTTTACTACTTCGAAAGTTAGAGTGCTATCGACAGACAGACGGACGGACAGACGGACGGACAGACGGACGGACAGACGGACGGACAGACGGGCGGACAGACGTACAGGCGGACGGACATGGCTAGATCGACTTTAAATGTCATGACGATACAGAATATATACATTTTATCTTATGGGGTCTTAGACGAATATTTCGAGGAGTTACAAACAGAATAACGAAATTAGTATACCCCTATCCTATGGTGGAGGGTATAAAAATCAATTTGTATTTGTTTGTCCGTTCAGTATAGACTCAAAAACGGAGGAATTGATTTTCTTGAAATTTTCTCCGATGGTCCATAATGATCTCGTGGTGAAAATGAGGTACTACAATTTTTGATATCTGAAGGGGGGACGGGCCCTCCCCCTTACCCTAGTTTTCAGAAACGCTTGATTTCGGAGATTGGTGGTGTGATTTAAGCGAAATTTTGTGTGCTTTCTATTAGTAACCTAAAACCAAAAACTTGGTATCCAAATTTCGGATGAGGTACCCAGAGAGGGGGGGGGGGGGGTACCGCCCACCCTAAAAACCCACCAAATATACTTATAGACCAATCACGACAATATAGGACTCAAATGAAAGGTATTTGAGAGTGGAAAACGAATCTGATATTCAAATATGGAGTCACGTATTTGGGGGGGCGCCCCACCCCAAATATGTTCCTAAATCGAACATATTTACTGACCATGGCAATATGGGGCTTAAATAAAAGGTATTTAAGAGTAGAGCCAGAAATTGATAGTCACTTTCGGACCAAGTTTCTGGTGGTCCTCCCATTCCCCAAGACACCCCCTAAAAAGGACTTATTTACTTGCCATGGCAATATGGAGCTCAAATAAAAGATATTTGAGAGTAGAATACGAACCTTATATCCAAATGTGGAACCAAGTGTTTGGGGAAGGGCCCCTCCCCTAACATACCCCAAAGAGTAATAGTTTACCAACGCACGGCCCCTGAAGCCATCACACCTAATATGGTTGAAAAGTCTTCTAAGCAAAGACGAAACGCGTCCCATAGTGGTTGGTGTGTGTTGATATATTTGGCTTTCCTTTTCCATTGTATCTCCGATCATTGAGCTCGTCTCGAAAGAGAAACAAACAAAAATCGTTAAATTTAATAAACTTCGCCCTAACTGACAAACAACTTAAAAAATGAAAAATTCGGCAGAGTCCGGCCAGTATTCGAACCTGGGCACACGGAGCAACAGCGACGAAACGCGTCCCATAGTGTTTGGTGTGTGTTGCTTTCTTTGGCTTTCCTTTTCCATTGCATCTCCGATCATTGAGCTCGTCTCGAAAGAGAAACAAACAAAAACTGTAAAATTTAATAAACTTCGTCCTAACTGGCAAACAACTTGAAAAATTAAAAATTCGGCAGAGCCCGACCAGGATTCGAACCTGGGCACGCGGAGCAACAGCGAGAGCCATTGCCGTTGTCTTAGCGTTCGAAGCCATCAATACAAATTCCAACAGATGCACAAAATCATGTGTAGTACGGAAGATGTATAATTTGTCACATAAAGAATGTCTGTCATTACACAAAAATGCATGCATTGTGAAAAGTACAGCTAATAGACAGGGTTGTCGAGCGTGGTTAATGTGGTAGTTGTATCATAGATGCGTTTTCGCTATTAATACAATTCAAATACAACATACCAACGCATGGCTCATAGTGGTTGCTGTGTGTTGCTATTTTTGGCTTTCCTTTTCCATTGCATTGAATAAAACGTCTAGAATGCTCACAGCCTCCTCTTTGTGACCATCTATCATTCGTTGTCCTTCGAACGTGATCCTGAAAACTTAGCTTACATGTTGCTAGAGGCATACCCACAGATTCCAGTTCCGCTGGAATGTGCAAACTAGTTGCTAGTCTCGCAAGCTCGTCAGCTTTACAATTCCCTGTGATATCTTGGTGGCTCGGTACCAAGAACAGGATAATAGTGAACTGTTTAGCCATCTCTTTGAGGAATTTCCGACAGTCGAAGGCGGTTTTTGTGTTCAGAAATACGTTCTCCAGGGATTAAATGGCTGCCTGGCTGTCTGAGAAGATATTTATGCCAATCGTCGTTATGACTGTGGTCGGGTAATCTTTTCGATATTTTAAAATCGTTTCTAGCAGGAATAGATATAGCTCACATATGTAAGTTCGTCCGATTTTGAGATGTATTGCAATACAGAGTTAACACTTGACACTTTCCTCGATGCGTATCACAATATCTAAGAGGTTTGGTCAAAATCGGTCAAGGACCAATTTGTGCCGCATTTGGCAAGGTTGTTGCGGCTTCCAGGGGCTCAAGAAGTCAAATTTGAATATCGGTTTATATGGGAGCTATATCAGCTTAAGGACTGATTTGGACCGTACTTGACACAGCTGTTGTAAGTCATAACAGAACACCGAATGCAAAGTTTCACCCAATTCGACAAAAATCGCGTCTTCCAGGGGCACATGAATTCAAATCGGGAGATCGGTTTATATGGGAGCTATATCAGGATATAGACCGATTTGGACCGTACTTTGCTGGTGGATATAAAAAAGTGTTAAATATAGCGTTCGATTAAGAATTACTTCCTGATTGAAGTTGGCCATTACGGGGTGTGGGAAATTTAATTTTATTGGGTTAAAAATTTTATGAAAATGAATACTGTAGCATACATCTGCATCTGCATTAAAAGTACGCTCTATTGAATATATAGTGCTACTAATAAAGTTGACTCAATTTGCCTATTGACTCAAATTCTGAAACTGAATTTATTTTTAACACTCCATAATAGAACATTTACTTGTTACACTTGTTTATGTCGGTGGAAATGACCCCCACACAATTATTCCCTTCTCTGCCATTATGTGGGTTGTGTATAATTTACCCAACTTTTTAACTATCAACCCTAATGTCCTCGCCAACAAAACGATGAACATAAAAGTGGTCAAAATACAGAGATTGATGCCGAGTTGGTGGAACAAAATATAACAACAACAAAAATTATGTACAAGTACATTAACTTCAATCAGGCAAATATTTAATTTGTGAAACTTTATATGAAACTTTGCGGATGAAGTGAATCTACATTGCCGTCATCAGACATTCTGAGGCGGAACGAACAATGTGACTATGTGTCTACAACCAGCAACCAGTCCCATTGCAAGCTGCTGGCGCATCTACTCCAACATCAGACAACACATAATCAGAGCAACAGTCATGGCACAGCAGTGCCTTAACGAGCAGCAACATCCAAAGCAAATGGCAAAAACATGAGCATTGCTAAATAAGAAACTTAAGTTATGTTTATTTTTGGTGGCATATTTGTCGAATAGTCATACGACAGATGGGATAGCTAAATTTTGTAGGAGGTTGGTATATAAGGTTCAAAACAAGCAACTGTGCTTGTTTAAAGTAGCGGATAAGAATTAAGACAAATAAATCAGTGTAAAATTTGGCTGGGTCGGACCTTGCACGTTTAGGAATGGGAATGGGTAAAGTGCTTTGAATTTCTCTATTTTAAGGCAGAAACTAACAAGATAGCCCTCTAGGTGGGCGAAGGAAGAATGGAGACCACCGTAGCGCAGATGTTTGTAAGTACGCCTATGACGCAAAACTCCTGGGTCCGAATCCTGACGTGAATATCGGAAATATTTTGCCAGCTAAGGATCATAATGACGTGCCACGAACTTTTCTATTTTAGGACAGAACCTAAAAATATTAGCCCTCTATGTGAGCGAACGCAGAAAGGAGACCACCGTAGCGCAGGGGTTAGCAAGTACACCTATGATGCTAAAATTCTGGCCTCGTATCCTGGCTTAAACCTTAGATATATTTTGCCATCTAAGGATCATAATGATGGCGTCTCCAGCGTTTAGGTTAAAGGTGATGTTTCCGATAGACACAGCGACATTGTCAATGAAACTGTTATCGCAGTCGAATCAAGAGATGAGGACAGTGAGATGATCAGTGACCAGCAGTGAGCGCGAGCTTTGCTTAGCTTACAAGAAGACTGAGCAAGCAATTCGAGGCACGACGAAGGAGTATGCACCAACAGCAACTGACATACCAAGTACTTCCCGAAGAGCGTAAGATATCCAAAACGCTAAAAATGAGCTCCCCGATTCCATGTACTCTGGAAAGATCAAGACAGCCCCTCCAGACAGTGTCCTGAGCACGGCCCCTGAGTCTTCATGGAGGATAGTGACTTCTAAAAGGACGCCACAGCCATTACGAGAGTTGAAGATGGCCGCTGAAAAAGGTAAGTAGCCTCCCTCTTACGTCAGAACGGCAAGGAAGCATAACAGAGATGAGCTGACCTATGCAGTCATCAACATCGGCAGTGCATCCGGTAGGATTCCATCGTATCATCGGTCCCAAGTAAAGGATGTGTTTAACGAGCGGATTTCACATATGACCAGCAGTGAGCGCGGGCTTTGCTAAGCTAACTGGAAGACTGAGCAAGCAATTCTAGGCACGACGAAGGAGTATGCACCATCAGCAACTGACATACCAATCACTACTACGGAAGCAGCGAAGAGAATAAGATCTCCCGAAGAGCGTAAGATATCAAAAATACTCTGGAAAAATCGAGACAGCCCCTCCAGACAGTGTCCTGCGCACGGCGCCTGAGTCTTCATGGAGGATTGTGACTTCTAAAAGGACGTCACAGCCATCACGAGAGTTGAAGATGGCCGCTGAAAAAGGTAAGTAGCCTCCCTACTACGTCAGAGTGGCAAGGAAGAACAACAGAGATGAGCTGACCTATGCAGTCATCAACATCGGCAGTGCATACCGTAGGATTCCACCGGATCATCGGTCTTAAGTGAAGGATGTGGTTTACGAGCGAATTTTTACATATATGTGTAACTGTGAAGAGGGTCCACCCCTACAAATTATGAGCTGCGAGTATAGAGGAGACATTTTGATACTGCGCTTTCAATCAGCATAATGTATTGATACAGCAATAAAGCTCGTTGGAAGTATTCACACTCTGTGGGAAGGCGCAAAACTCAACCTGGTGAGAAGGATGGACATCCCCCAGCTCACAGATGCGACGGTCTACATTATAGTTGGTCAACAAAACACACAACCACACATAAATGCCATTGTCTGCAAATATAGGAAAAACGAATAAAGATACACGGGTTGTGCATATAGCTCGTGTGCCTTCATTGGATCGACGCATTGTTGTTATCTTGTATAGCAATGTTGTTATTTTGCACTTGGATGATTGGTTGGGAATAATTGTCCCCATACACATAAAATGTATTATTTTCAACTGTGTCAGTGTGCCCATCACTGGTCTAAATCAATGGATGGAGCAGATAATTCTCGACGGAACGCATGGTGGGATTCTTAGGCAAACAAAACCAAGGTTTGATTGTCTACCTCACGGAAAAGAAGCAACTCTCCTTGTGGTTGGAGTTGGCCAGGTCTACGTGACACGTTTGGCTAAGACTAAACGCGTGGCGTTCTAAGGGACAGTCTTTTTATACCCTCCATCATAGGATGGGGGGTATAAAAAGACTGTCCCATAATATGTGTCTGAGACCCTATAAAGTATATATATTCTTGATCGTCATGACATTTAAAGTCGATCAAGCCATGTCCGTTTGCCCGTCTTTCCGTCCGTCCGTCCGTCCGTCTGTCCGTCCGTCCGTCTGTCCGTCTGTCCGTCCGTCCGTCTGTCCGTCCGTCCGTCCGTATGTCAAAAGCACGCAAACTTTCGAAGGAGTAAAGCTAGCTGCTTGAAATTTTGCACAAATATTTCTTAAAAGTGTAGGTCGGTTGAGATTGTAAATCGGCCATATCGGTCCATGTTTTGATATAGCTGCCATATAAATCTTGGGTCTTGACTTCTTGAGCTTTTAGGAGGCGCAATTCTAACCCGATTTAGCTGAAATTTTGCATGAAGTGTTTTGGTATCACTTCTAAGAACTGTGCCTAGTATGGTCAGAATCGGTTGATAATCTGATATTGGGTCTTGACGTTTAGAGGTTCTAGAGGGTGCATTTCTTATCCGATTTGCCTGCAATTTTGCATGAAGTGTTTCGTTATGATTTCCAACAACTGTGCTTAGAACGGTTCAAATCGTTTTATAACCTGTTATAGCTGCCATATAAGCCGATCTTGGGTCCTGGCTCCTAGAGGGCGCAATTCTCATCCGATTTTGCCGAAATTATGCATGAAGTATTCTTTTTTGACCTCCAACTACGGTGTCGAGAATGGTCTAAAGCAGTCCATACCATTATATAGCCGCCATATAAACCGATCTCCCGATTAGACTTCTTGGGCCTCTACAGGGCACAATAACAATACTATGCAACTGATCTGGGCCAAATTGCAGAAATATGTCGAAGAGTCTAACACACCTCACTATTTCAAATTTCGAAGAAATTGGGCAATAAATGCGCCTTTTATGGACCCAAAACCATAAATCGAGAGATCGGTCTATATGAAATTGAATAAAGATAGCGAGGGGCCTAACACAACTCACTTTAACAAATTTTAGCAAAATCGCACAGTAAATGAGACTTTTGTGGACCCAAGACATTAAATCGACGGATTGGTCTATATGGCAGCTATATCCAAATCAAAACCGATCTGGGCCAAATTTAAGAGGGATATCGAAGGGCCTCACACAACTTACTGTCACAAATTTTGGCAAAATCGTACAATAAATGCGCCTTTTATGGGCCTTAGACCTTAAATCGGTAGATAGGTCTATATGGCAGCTATATCCAAATCTAGACCGATCTGAGCCAAATTGAAGAGGGATGTCGAAGGCTCGAACATAACTCACTGTTCCAAATTTCGGCGACATCGGACAATAAATGCGCCTTTTATTGGTCTAAAACCATAAATCGAAAGATCGGTCTATATGGCAGCTATATACAAATCTGAACCGATCTGGGCCAAAGTGAAGAAAGATGTCGAGTGGCCTTAAACAATTCACCCATCCAAATTTAAGCAAAATCTTATAATAAATGTGGCTTTTATGGGCCTAAGACCTTGAATCGGCGGATCGGTCTATATGGGGGCTATACCAAGAAATAGTCTTATACAGCCCATCTTTGAACTTAACCTTAACTTAACGGAGCGATGAGGACCACGCCCACTGGGGCACTGAAGACTATTCTAGATATCCGACCCATTGACATACAGATTGAGGGTGAGGCAGCCACGATGGGAGGCTCATACCATCGCGGTGTAATCGAGGCGACGATAGGAAACCTGGAAGGAAGGGGAGAGGTTTCCGATCGGATACCTGAGATGAACCTTGAAGTCAAATGCGACGCACTGCTGCCATCGGCACAGTCATGGATTGATGGAACCCTAGTATTGCCATCTGGAAGATCATGTTACACGGATGGATCAAAGCTAGAGGACAGAGTAGGCCTGGGGGTTTATCATTGAGAACCCAGGGACTGAGATCTATTTTAGACTGCCTGACCATAATATGTTCCTGCAGGCGGGGATCCAGGCGATCACGGAATGCGTGAAGTGGTGTGGTGCTATCGCGAGGACGTCGAGTGTGAACATCTTTACCGACAATAAAATTGCCATAAGGGCAATAACAACCAGGATGGTAAACTCGTGAACAGTCTTGAAGTGTAAGGAGTAGATTATCGCCTTCTCTGAGGATGGCAAAATCCGCATCGTTTGGGTGTCGGGCCATAACGGAGTAAGGGGAAATAAAAGGACAGACGATTTGGCGGTGAAGGCTAGAGGATTGCCGTCAATAAACTTGGTTAAGTTGAAGCCTTTCGGGTCGACGCATTCCGAGTTAAGGGAATGGGCGACGAATACGCATGCAACATTGTGGAACAGCGAAACGGTCGGTAGGACGGCGAAAATCCTATGGGGGGATCCAGATCGTGAGAAGACGTGGCTATTACTGAAAGGAAGCAAGAAGGAGGTCAGTATAGCTATTGGTATCATAACGACACACATAGTACTACGAGCTCACTTATGTAAAATCGGTGCCGCAAGTGATAGCATGTGTAGGGCATGATGAGACGTTGGAGCATTTCCTTTGTGATTGCCAGGCATTCGCGTAGAACAGATACCGGTACTTAGGTGAAGACACAATATCAGACACGAACCAACGTAGGGGAGTGGCATTGAAAACAATTAAGGATTTTGTAAGTAGCACGGAATTCCTAACTTAAAATTTTCTTTTTAGAGATTACTTTATAGTTTTTAGAGCACACAACAACCGATTACTGGCTTAGGTGTGGCATGGGGCGGATTAATATCTGCATCCTCTTTTCGACCTAACCTAACCGATTTTCCACGATTTAGCCTGCATACCCTATGTCATGTAGGGTGTTAAATGGTCGACTTCACCAGACTTCAACCCGTCCTTACTGCTTCTCAAATGACTTCTACGAAGCATATTTAAATATGATTCCTAGGAACATTCATTATAAAGGGTGATTTTTTTGAGGTTAGGATTTTCATGCATTAGTATTTGACAGATCACGTGGGATTTCAGACATGGTGTCAAAGAGAAAGATGCTCAGTATGCTTTGACATTTCATCATGAATAGACTTACTAACGAGCAACGCTTGTAAATCATTGAATTTTATTACCAAAATCAGTGTTCGGTTCGAAATGTGTTCATTCACCGTAACGTTGCGTCCAACAGCATCTTTGAAAAAATACGGTCCAATGATTCCACCAGCGTACAAACCACACCAAACAGTGCATTTTTCGGGATGCATGGGCAGTTCTTGAACGGCTTCTGGTTGCTCTTCACTCCAAATGCGGCAATTTTGCTTATTTACGTAGCCATTCAACCAGAAATGAGCCTCATCGCTGAACAAAATTTGTCAAAATTTGAACACATTTCGAACCGAACACTGATTTTGGTAATAAAATTCAATGATTTGCAAGCGTTGCTCGTTAGTAAGTCTATTCATGATGAAATGTCAAAGCATACTGAGCATCTTTCTCTTTGACACCATGTCTGAAATCCCACGTGATCTGTCAAATACTAATGCATGAAAATCCTAACCTCAAAAAAATCACCCTTTATTTCCATTTATAGAACTCCTAATAGCACTTTAAATGTCTTTGAAATAATTTCAAATTGAAATTCGCCTTTGGCGGTTATTAACTTTAATTGCATTGACATCAGTAAACGAAAAACATTCAAAGAATCGACGAAGAGAAGAACAGAAATATTGAAAGAAATTTTGGGATATACAAATTATTAAATTGAACCATAATTTGTTATCCCCCTCCCGCATAAGTATTATTTGTCATAGTTAAATCAGAGCATGGGGATTTTAGTATAAATAAAATGAACCGCCAAAGAAGCCCTAAGGAAAATTAATGATTGAATGCAAAATGTAAGTTTGGATTTTATGAGTTTTTTTTTTCATTCTGAAGCTCAAAAATTATCTTTTGTTGTCAGTTTAATCCATGCCTTCAGCACTCACTCTCATATTTTATTTTGGTATATATTTACTATGTAAATCAATTGTTAGTTTTCTTTTGCGCATATATAAAGTTTGATTTTTGTTATTTGAGAGGGTGAATGAACCTTTCTGAAACAGCACAATCGAAATTTTATTACAAACTTATTAAAAGATTATTGATCTGTTATATTTGGAATATTTTTGTGCTAAGTTCAGCCGGGCCGCATCTTATATACCCTGCACCATGTTTCGCATTTGTCAAGATCTTTGAACGACTTTTTGAAATATATATGAGCTATATCGAGTTATTGACCCATATGGACCGTACTTGTCATGGATGTTAGAAGTCATAGAAAAATACCTCCTACAAAATTTCAGGCAAATCGAGTAGTCATTGCGCCTTCCAGAGGCTCACAAAATCAAACTGGGAGATCGGTTTATATGGCAGCTATATCTGGTTACCAACCGATTAAGACCATACTTGATACAGTTGCTATTAATTATACCAAAGCGACGTACACAAAATTTCAAACAAATTGGATAAGAATTGCGCCCTCTAGAAGATCAAGAAGTCTACTCGGCAGATCGGTTTATATGGCCGCTGATTTAGACCATAATTGACACCGTTGTTGGAAGTCATACCAAAACGATATGTGTAAAATTTCAGTCAAATCGGATGAGAATAACGCCCTCTAGAAGCTCAAAAACCCTAAATGTGAGATCGGTTTATATGAGCACTACATCAGGTTATGCACCGATTTAAACCATACTTGGAACAGTTGTTGAAAGTGATACCAAAACACAACCTGCAAAATCGGATAAGAATTGCGACCTCTAGGGGCTCAAGAAGTCAAGACCCAAGATCGGTTTATATGGCAGCTATATCAGGTCAAGGACCGATTTGAACCATACTTAGCACAGTTGTTGAATATCAAAATAAAATACTTCGTGCAAAATTTCATTCCAATCGGATAAGAATTGCGCACTCTAGAGGCTTAAGAAGTCAAGACCCAAGATCGGTTTATATGACAGCTATATTAGGTTATGAACCGATTTGAACCATATGTGGCACAGTTGTTGGATATCATACCAAAACACGAGCAAAATTTCATTCCAATCGGATAATATTTGCGACGTCTAGAGGCTCAAGAAGTCAAGACCCAAGATCGGTTTATATGGCAGCTATATCAGGTTATGAACCGATTTGAACCATACGTGGCACAGTTGTTGAATATCATAACAAAACACGTCGCGCAATTTCATTGAAATCGGATAAGAATTGCGCACTCTAAAGGCTCAAGAAGTCAAGACCCCAGATCGGTTTATATGACAGCTATATCAGGTTATGGACCGATTTAAACCATACTTGGCACAGTTGTTGAATATCATAATAAAATACTTCGTGCAAAAACTCATTCAAATCGGATAAGAATTGCAACCTCTAGAGGCTCAAGAAGTCAAGACCCAAAATCGGTTTATATGACAGCTATATCAGGTTATGGACCGATTTAAACCATACTTGACACAGTTGTTGGATATCATAACAAAACACGTCGCGCAAAATTTCATTGCAATCGGATAAGAATTGCGCACTCTAAAGGCTCAAGAAGTCAAGACCCCAGATCGGTTTATATGGCAGCTATATCAGGTCAAGGTCCGATTTGAGCTATACTTGGCATAGTTGTTGGATATCGTAATAAAAAACGTTGTGCAAAATTTCGTTCCAATCGAATAAGAATTGCGCACTCTATAGGCTCAAGAAGTCAAAACCCAAGATCGGTTTATATGGTAGCTATGTCAGATCAAGGACCGATTTGAACCATACTTGGCACAGTTGTTGGGTATCATAACAAAACACGTCGTTCAAAATTTCATTCCAATCGGATAATATTTGCGACGTCTAGAGGCTCAAGAAGTCTAGACCCAAGATCGGTTTATATGGCAGCTATATCAAAGCATGGACCGATATGGTCCATTTACAATCCCAACCGACCTATGATGGAGGGTATAATAATAAATGAAGGCCGATCAGGACAGAATAGGACAGCAAAAGAAAAAAGATCTTTGGTAGGAGGGTACACTTTTTACCCTCAAACTGGGATAGACACAGGAAATTGAAATTGGATATCCAATTGTTTTGGGGTAGTCTCACCCTGTAAACTCCTTCTAAATCAATTGCAACTTTGGCTCAAATGAAAAGAAATTTAACAGTTGAGCAGGATGCTGATATTTTTTCATGGCTAAGTGCTTGGGTGGCCGCCCCACCCTACATACCCCAACATACTGGACATATTGTGGATTATGGCAAAAAGGGGCTCACATCTGATATGTGTTTTAAGGCCAAGTGTTTCAGGGACGACTCATTCCCCCCGAACCACACATATATACCGACTATATAGCAATATGTAGCTCAAATGTGGTTTTTGGGGGTAGACTATGAATCTGATATCCACTTGCGGGGCAAATGGTTTGGCTACTCCAATTCACCACCAAAACCAAGAGAATGAAGTAGATCTGACTTCTAACATCATCAAATAGAAATGTGGTGTACTTATTTAAGGTGGGATGTCAAGGGGGCTGCCCCACCCCCAAAGCCCGCCAAGTGGAATAATGGGAATATTAGGCTCAAATGAAAGCTATTTAAGACTAGAGCATGAATCTGATACATGGGGGTGCACCGCACCCCAAAAGACACCCTCATGTCAATATAAGGCTCAAATGAAAGAAATTTGGGAGTAGAGCACCAATATGATATCCACATTGGTGTGAAGTATTGAAAACACCATGACCGTCCCAGTATAGGGCCTAGATAAAATAAGAGAGTGAAAGAAAGCGCAGCGGAGCGGGCCCTGCCCAGCTAATTTTGTATAAATTTTGAGCAGAATCCATGGTGTTGAAGATGGGCTATATCGGACTATATCTTGATATAGTCCCCATATAGACCGATCCGCCGTTTTAGGGTCTTAGGTCCATAAAAGCCACATTTATTATCCGATTTTGCTGAAATTTGGGACAGGGAGTTGTGTTAGGCCCTTCGATATCCTTCGTCAATTTGGCCCAGATCGGTTCAGATTTGGATATAGCTGCCATATAGACTGATCCCCCGATTTAGGGTCTAAGGGCCGTAAAAGCCACATTTATTATCCGATTTTGCTGAAGTATGGGACGGTGAGTTGTCTTAGGCCCTTCGACATCCTTCTTCAATCGGATCGGTTCGCATTTGGATATACCTGCCATATAGACCGATCTCTCGATTAAAGGTTTTGGGCCCATAAAATGCGCATTTATTGTCCGATGTCGCCGAAATTTGGGAAATTTAAGCCCCTTGACATACTTCTGCAATATCGAACGGATCGGTACAGATTTGGATATAGCTGCCATATAGACCGATATCTCGGTTTTAGGTTTTGGGGCTATAAAAGACGCTTTTATTGCCTGATGTCGCTGAAATCTGATGTCTTCTTCAATTTGGCCCAAATCGGCCCAGATTTGAATATAGATGCCATATAGACCGATCTCTCGATTTTAGGTTTGGGGCCATAAAATGCGCATTTATTGTCCGATATCGCCGGAATTTGGGACAGAGCTTTGTGTTAGTCTCTTCGACATTTTTCTGCACCTTGGCCCAAATCGGTTCAGATTTGGATATAGCTGCCATATATATAGACCGATATCTCGATTCAAAGTCTTGGCCCCATAAAAGGCGTATTTATAATCCGATTTCACTGAAATTTGCCACAATGACTCATGTTGACTTTTTCGACATCCGTGTCGTATATGATTCAGATCGGTTTATTTTTAGCTATAGCTACTATACTTATTAATATTTGGTCCAAATCGGAACATATTTTGATATGACAGTTATGGGACATAAGATATGAAATTTTCACCGAATTTTGATGAAAGGTGGTTTACATATATTCCCGAGGTGGTGGGTATCCAAAGTTCGGCCCGGCCGAACTTAACGCACTTTTATGGTTGCCTGTTACTTGTTTTGATTACGTTAGACATTTTTTAGATTTTTTTTTTAGAAATTTTGTTGGAAGAGATGATTTTAATCTGTGGAATATTTCTGTGAAGAAGCTGCCTGATCCATCTACTGGTATACATTTCGAAATGTGGCTGAGCTAGCTCGCAATATTTGTTATTGCTCTACACTCCAGTGTAGCATCCAGGAAATTTTCAGCAGAATCTATGGCGGTGGAGTCCCAAAATTCTTCCTGTCCGAATTAAACACTTTTTTAGTTGTTATTTTATAGCATATTGTCCTTTCATTCTTAATCCACCTTAAAATCGGAATGGTCATCACCGTCCTGTTTTTTTGCCTATTGCAACAAATCCAATTTGGTTATAAGCACCTTTATACAACATCATCATCCCATGTTAATTCTCTCACCATTTTCTTATCGCCTTTTTTTTGTATTTAATTCGTACCTCATATGTATGGACGAGGCATGTTTTAGAGCGTCATTGTTATCCACCATTGTGTCATTGGGACCGGTATTAATGTGGTCGCTTACTGCTGGAGGCTAACTTCTACAATATTTAATCACACTCTTACTTTTCGAACACGGACACGCAGTCTTGTGATGCTTGAATTGTTGTCATAATTTATTCTCAGCAATAATGTTTTCCGTTTTTATAACAGAAAATGCTTTGCTGTATTTTCGGCTATTTCCTCTTGCACAGGAACAAAGACACATAAACCCCGTGAAGTACATCCATCCCATTGGCAAGTAATACCTATGCTGTGCTCACGGATGATGGAGAAAAGCTGAAATCACGATATTTCAATTTTACGCTATTCTGATCTTTAGTGGGCACAAAAAGGCATTTCGTGATTTATGCGAAATTTGCGAGTAAGGCATTTTCAATTGCTCCCCCCAGAATGGGACGTTGTTTCAAGGAGTTTATTTTGATATTTCATGCCATTTCACCCCAAGAAAGAAAATGAAACAGTTTGGTTCGGGGGGAGAGTGAGTGGAGCAAACAAAGCATAGAACACCAAATAATTCTCTTTGTTCTTGGTGTCCTTTGCGCGGTCATTTTTATCTCGGTTGATTTCAATAAAACTTATTTTATGTTGTTCTTCGCAAAGTGTTGCCCTTAAAAAGTGCTCATTTTTCTCCAGAGCATTATTTTCTTTTGCTGTGTTCTTTTTTTTTTTTTTTGTTCTTGTTGTTGTGAGGCTTATGTCTTTTTTTCAGGTTATTTCCCGACAAGAACCCACTCAGGAAATTTCATGCTTAGGTTTTATGAGTTGTCACAAATTTTGAATTACTTAGTGCAGGTTACAGGGGTCAAAGGTACGTTAATGGTATTGTTTTCTATGGCCAACAAAAATGTTGTTTCTCTAAAAGTTTGTGCGATTGGAAAACATAAGGAAAAACTGCATTAGGTAGAGTTGGGTCGGATTTGGTACATAAGTGTATGGATGTTATAACTTAAATTGAACCGAAATTGGTTAGACAACTTCTTCATTGATAGATTATTTGGGTAAAATTTCTTGGATAATTGCAATTCGTAACCAAAAAGGCTAAGAAGTGGACCATGTTCGAACTCCAGAAGTCTAGACCGATTACTCGATTTAAGGATTTGAACGATATCGCTGAAATTTGGTATAGCAAGTTGTGCCCAGAAGGCCACCGCAGCATAGAGCTTAACATGTTCGCCTATGACGTTGAACGTCTGGGTTACAACTGAATGTAGCAGTTTGGTCGTTGTTATGCCCTCCAACATAGGTTGGGGATTTACTTACTTCATGGTTCCGTTTGTAACAAATCGAAGCGTTGCTCTAAGGACCCATAAAGTATATTTATTCCTGATCACCATTTGATGTCGATCTGGTCATGTCCATCATCTGTCCGTCTGTCTGTCTGTGGAAAGCTAGTTTCCAAAGGAGTTAAGCGGTTGAAATTTCGCTCAAACACTTCCTAATAGCGTAGGTCTATTGGGAACGTAAATGGGCCATATCAGTCCATGGTTTGATATAGCTCCCATATAAACCGATCTACCGATAATACTTCTTGAGCATCTAGATGGCATAGTTCTTATCCAACTTTTCCTACGATCCCCAATATACGTGCCAAGAATGGCCTGAATCGGTCTAAAAGTTAAGTTAAGTTAGGATCCGAGATCGGTTCCTATGGGAGCTATATCAGGTTTTTGAAAGGATTTCGACCTTGGGATGGTCAAACCAAACCACATCAGCCAAATCGGATAATCATTGCGCCCTCTAGCGGCTCACGAAGACAAGATTCGATATCGGGTTTTATGGGAGCTATATAAGGTTATGAACTAATTTGAACCATACTTGGTGCAAATAATAGAAGTTAGAACAAAACACTTCGTGCACAATTTCATCCAAATCGGAGAATTATTGCGCCCTCTAGCGGCTTAAAAAGTCAAGATTCGAGGTCGGTTTATATTGAAGGTATATCAGGTTGTAAACCGATTTGGGCCATACTTGGCGCAGTTGTTGACGGTAAAAACCAAACCACTTCATGCAAAATTTCAACCAAATCGGATAATCATTGCGCCCTCTAGCGGCTCACGAAGTCAAGATTCGAGAACGGTTTATATGGGAGCTATATCAGGTTATGAACCGATTTGAACAGAAATTTCATCCGAATGGGATATTAATTGCGCCCTCTAGCGGCTCAAGAAGTTAAGATCCGAGATCGGTTCATATTGAAGCTTTATCAGGATGTAAGGGGGAGCTGTATCAGACTCTGCACCGATTCAGACCATATTTGAGACGTATGTCGGAGGCCATAGGAGAAGCCGTTGTACAAAATGTTAGCCAAATCGTATAATAATTGCGGCCTCTAGAGGCTCAAGAAGTCAAGATCTCAGATCGGTTTATATGGCAGCTATATCAGGTTATGGACCGAATTACACCATACATAGCACAGTTGTTGGAAGTCATAATAAAAAACACTTCTTGCAAAGTGGCTTAATAAGTTAAAATTCATGATCGGTTTATATGGCAGCTATATCAGGTTATAAGCCGAATAAAACCATACTAAGCACAGTTGTTGGAAGTCATAACGAAACACGTCATGCAGAATTTCAGCCTAATCGGAAAAGAATTGCGCCATCTATTGGCTCAAGAAATTAAAATTCATGATCGGTTTATATGGCAGCTATATCAGGTTATTGGCCGAATTGGACCATACTAAGTCCAGTTGTTGGAAGTCATAAAGAAACACGTCATCCAAAATTTCACCCAAATCGGATGGGAAGTACGCCCTCTAGTGGTTCAAGAAGTTGAGACCCCAGATCGTTTATACAACAGCTATATCGGATTATTAACCGATTTTAACCGTACCTAGAACCGTTATTGGATATCATAACAAAACGCGCCATGCAATATTTCAGCTAAACCTGATTAGAATTGCGCCCTCCAGTAGCTCAAGAATTCAAGATCTACGATCGGTTTATATGGCACCTATATCAAAATATTGACCAATATGGCCCATTTACAATCCCAAACGACCTACATTAATGGGAAGTATTTGTGCAAAATTTTAAGCGGTTAGCTTTACTCCTTCGACGGACGGACGGACGCAGGAAGGGTGATTTCGACTGACGGACGTGCGCACAGTGTTGCCAAATCGCAACATTTTGAAAATATTTCTGGAACGGAGAGAGATATGAGCACAAAGCTTATCACATTCAATGTTGAGGTGGCCAATAATCATGCAAAGTTTTGAGACATTAATGGGTCCAGAAGTTTATCCATGGGACTTGAAATTGGTCACCTCAAGCATCTCAAATTTTTAATTGCTTGAATTTCCATTCACCGAGCATCAGCATGGATTTCCTAAACTGATAGAACAACAACTGCTTTGCATTCCAACATCGCATCCATTTGCCGCGCCCTCAATAAGCCTAGGCCATGTGATAGAACGATCCTCGTGGCACTGGACCTATAGAAAGCATTCAACACGGTAAGTTATGCCAAGACATCGCCAACATCGCAATCTACCGATTAGACCCATTTACAATCTCAGCCGACCAAAACGTATAAGAAGTATTTGTGCAAAATTTTAAGAGTCTAGCTTTACTGCTTCGAAAGTTAAAAAAGTAATTGCGGATTTTTCATATAGTCGGCGTTGACAAATTTGTCCACAGCTTGTGACTCTGTAATTGCATTCTTTCTTCTGTCAGTTATCAGCTGTTACTTTTAGCTTGCTTTAGAAAAAAAGTGTAAAAAAAGTATATTTGATTAAAGTTCATTCTAAGTTTTATTAAAAATGCATTTACTTTCTTTTAAAAAATCCGCAATTACTTTTTGGGCAACCCAATAGATCGACTTAAATGTCATGACGATCGAGAATATATACACTTTATGGGATCTTAGACGCATATTTCGAGATGTTACAAACGGATTAACGAAATTAGTATACCCCCATCCTATGGTGGTGGGTATAAAAATCTTTGCAGTTAAAATAGACAAAATTCAAAGATTTTTCAGTTGTATCCTCTAAGTTAGAGATATAACAAACCTTCGCTAATAAGCACAAGCCTGTGATTTGGTCATCTGTCAAAATATACACAAAAAGCCAATGACCATGGTAGCAAATCGCATTACCTACTCACAAACATGACGGAATTATCACGATTTGCTGCAGGGGAACAGCCGAATAATGTAAACAACAATTGATGCTAAATTACGGATTGGGATCAAAAAACCAATCCCTTGCAAACAAGAGAAATCACTATTGTTTATTGTACATGGCCAAATCAAAGACATCACAAATCAGTTATTTGAAAGAAAAAGAGAAGAAAAACTTTGAAATGAAATCCAAAACCATACAAGATGACACTCGGGTAGACTTAAAATGACCATCCATCCTCAATCACAAAGGAGTATCCAAAAGAACTTTAACATGTCTCAAGGACATGCCGCCATTTTCATGCACTCAATGCGAGGGACAAAATAAATAACTGAAAACCACTACCAACCCATCAACAATTTTCTTCAAGCAAGCATTCCATCACAAAAAAAAAAAAGATATTGTGGGTGTCTTTGAATCGATGAACTTTCTTCGTCTCTTGTAATGCTTCGTCATGTTTGGTCAAGGAAATTTTAAAATGTTTTATGCGCTCAATGGTTGTCAGTAGCAACCGAATGGCATTGTACACGTTCCCCCCATAACAGAGACCATAACCCAGGCAGTAGGCGTTTTCCCATAAAATTTATTACTTTGAAATTAAGAGGCACATAATTTAATATTTCCTTTAAGGCGAAATTGAAGTGCCTCCATTCGAAATAGCTGGAAATGTCTTCCCAAAGCAGGCTTTAGGCAAATTTTACTTAGTGACAGCATAATCTGCAGAAAAAAATTATATGATTTAAAGGATCTCTGAAGGATATTTTCACTCATAAACGTAATCTCCATCAAGTTTTTTTTATAATTTAATGAAGTGCCCAATGCAACGGTGGCAACGCAAATTGCTGCGGATTTCAGAGAACTTACAAGCTTTTGATTTCAAATCAAATCAAATGAGAAATGGGAAACTTTTACACCACTTTCAGCTACAAATTATTTCAATTATGAGCTTACAAGGATAAACACATATTAAATAACAATGGGAAAACTCAAAGAAAAACTCCATTTTTATATCATGCACCATCACTGTGGTACAAGATATTATAACTTAGTGCATTTGATTGTAACACCCAGAAGGAAGAGAGATAGACCCATTGATATATATACGGATCGACTCAGAATCACTTTCTGATTCGATTTAGCTATGTTCGTCTGTCTTCCCGTCTGTCCATGTTTAATTGTGTACAAAGTTCAGGTCGCAAATTCGTCCGATCATATTCAAATTTGGTACAGGCATATTTTTCGGCATTGAAACATTTGAAATTTATTTTATTATGCCGTTAATAATGAAAAAGGAAATTAGTCAAATGGCCACTATGGCCACGCTTACAGGACCATATTCTTTTCATGAAATATTTCATAACCAAATCGCAAAGCTGCTGCCCCATGTCCTCGATTGCCTCACGATTTCTATCTTTGAGGCCTTGAATCAACGATGGGTTGTTTTTCGTACATCTTATCTTGCATGGGGCTTAAAAGAAAGAAGTCGCAACATGTTAAATCACAAGATCTCGACGGTCAATTCCCGACGATCAGAAAATGCCTCAGTTTTTCTCCATTTTTATACCCTCCACCATAGGATAGGTGTATACTAATTTCGTCATTCTGTTTGTAACTCCTCGTCGTAGGCCGCATAAAGTATATATATTCTTGATTGTCATGAAGTTTTAAGTCGATCTAGCCATGTCCGTCCGATCGTCCGTCTGTCCGTCTGTCTGTCTGTCTGTCCGTCCGTCTATAAGCTGATATAGCTCCCATATATACCGACCTTCCGATTTGACTTCTTGGGCACTCACAAGCCGCAATTTTTGTTCGATTTGACTGAAATTTTGCACGTGGTGTTCTGTTTAGGCTTCCAACAACTGTGCCAAATACGGTCCAAATCAGTCTATAACCTGATATTGCTCCCGTGTAAACCCGTCTCTTGATCATCCTTATTCGGTCCCTAGAAGCTGGTTTGACAGAAGTAGATGTAGAATAAAATGATGACCAAGCCGAACTGGGCCCGCTCCGCGGTGCCTTCTTTATCTATCTAATGTCTTTTTAGAGTGAGGACACTTCACCCTGAATGTAGATTTCGAATTCCTGCCGCTGTAGCCCATGTCCGCCTATGACCGGCGAAATTTGCGAGGTACCATGTAAATTCTCCCCAAAGAGGTGTCGCACTGCAGCACGCCGTTCGAACTTGGCTATGAAAAATGTCCTTAATCATTGAGTTTAAACTTGAATTAGAAAGCACTCCTAGATGTGTAAGAAGTTTGCCCCTGTTCGGTTCCTGGGCAAATTTTCACTCAACTTCCAAATGCCTTTTTGAGTCCTATATTACCACTTCGGTAAATATTTCCAGTTTAGGGGGTATTTCGGGGGTGGGGTGGCACCCATACACTTGACCCTTAAACTAAATAAAAGCTTAGTGATCCACTTTCACACATATTTTATATGAAGCCAAGATTGCCATGATCGGTAAATAAGTTCTATTTAAGGGTGGAGAGGAGCCCAGGTGCGTTGTCCCAAAAATGAGTATGAGTTTCGTACTTTACTACCAATACCTTTTATTTAAGTCACATATTGCAATGGTCGGTAAATACGTCCGATTAGGAAGGTATTTTGGGGTGGGGCGATCCCCAAACACATGGCTCTTCAATTGTATATCAAATTCGTTTTTTTTTTCTCAAGCACATTTCGTTTGAGTCCCATGTTGTGGTGATTGGTCCATATATCAATTTGCAGGGTTTTGGGTAGTCCCCGAGGCACCCACCCATAGCATTACAAATCTCCGAGATCTGTTTTTTTTTTTGAAAATTTGTGTATTGAGAAGTGCTGTTTAGGGGAGGGATGGCACCTCATACATTTCGACTCAAAAATCGATATCAAATTTGTACTTCATTTCCAAATCCCTTTGATTTAAGTCCCATATTGCCATGGTCGGTAAACGGGAGGCGCCCACCGGCTCTTTGCCCTGAAAATAGATATCAAATTCCTTCTTTACTCCTAATTACCGTTGATTTGTGCTCCGTAGTGCCATAGTCGGAAATGAAGTTCAGTTTAAAGTCATATTCGTTATCTACTCCCAAATAACTTTCATTTGAGTCCCATATAGCCATGGTCGGCTAATGCGACCATTTGGGGGTGGGGCGACCTCCCCTTACTTGAACCCAATTTTATATGCCATATTTGTAATCTACTGCCAAATACTTTTTATTTGAGTTTAACGTTGACATGAACGTCCAATATATCTGTTTATATAAATTTAGGGGTTGGGGCCGCTCGCTGATTACTTGGGCAAAAATTTAAATACGATATTCGTTTTCTTATCTTTAATACCTTTCATTCGATACCCATATTGTGACTAGCGGCCAACTTTTTGGTTTTGGGTGTTGTACTTGGGTTATGGGGGAGGTTCCGCTTCCATTTAATATCAAATAATTATATACCCTATGTTTCCTTCCAGACCAACCTACACAATCTGTGTAGGTTGGGAAACATAGGCTTCCGATATAGCCTGTGTTTCTTGCCGGACTAACCTACATCCCCTTCCGATATCAACAGATTCTACAGTCTGTTCCCCCTCCTGCCCATATCTGCAATTTACTCCCGAATTCTTTTCAATTGAGTCCCATTTGTCATGATCGTCCAATAAACCTATTTTAGGGGGTTTTGGGGTTGCGGCGGACCCCTAGTAACTTGGACCCAATTTTTAACATGAAATTCGTACTATCCTAATGAATACCTTTCGTTTGAGTCCCATATTGTACCGATCGGCAAACGTTTAATTTTGGGTAGTACTTTTGGGGTAAGGGGGAAGGTCCGCCCCCTTACGATAATGCCTATGTTTGCTGACAGACTAACCTATACAATCTGTAAAAATGTCAAGGTAGCCATTTGCCATTCAAGGTAGCCATAGCCATTTGAAATTTTGCACAAAAACTTTGTATTGATGTTGGTAGTTGGGGATTGCAAATGGGTCATACCGGTTCAGATATGGATATAGCTCCCATAAAAGACGATCTCCTGAGTTGATTTCTCGAGCCCCTGGAAGCCGCAGTATTTGTCTGATTCAGTTGAAATTTTGCACATAGTGTTTTGTACGACTTCCAACAACTCCCATATAAACCGATCTCCCGATTTGACTTCCTGAGTCACTGGAAGCCGCAATTTTTGGCTGAAATTTTGCACATGGTGCTCTGTTATGACTTCAAACCATTGTGCTAAGTACGGTCTGAATCGGTCAAAAATCTGATATAGCTCCTATATATACCGATCTCCCGATTTGACTTCTTGAGCCACGGGAACCCTCAATTTTCATCCGATTTGGCTGAAATTTTGCAACTAGTTTTCTGTTACGACTCCCAATAACTGTACCAAGTACGGTCTAAATCGGTCAAGAACCTGATATAGCTCCCATATAATCCGATCTCCCGATCTTCTTGAGCCCAACGATGGAGCTAAGTACGGTCTAAATCGGCTTATAACCTGAATTAGCTCCCATATAAACCGATCCCCCGATTTGAGTTCTTGAGCCCTTGGAAGCCGCAGTTTTTGTCCGATTTAGCTGAAATTTGGCATATGGTGTTCTGTTATGACTCCCAATAACTGTGCCAAGTACGATTGAAATCGGTCAGGAATATGATATAGCTCCCATATAAACCGATCTCCCGATTTGACTTCTTGAGCCTTTACAAGCCGCAATTTTTATACGATTTGGCTGAAATTTTGCACATGGTGTTCTGTTATGGCTCTCAACAACTGTACTAAGAGCGGGTAACATCGGCCCATAACCAGATATAGCTCCCATATTGTGGCAGAATCCATGGTGGTGTGTTCGCGAGATTCGGCCCGGTCGAACTTAGCACGCATTCACTTCCTTTTTTCGATTTTCTCCCACTGTGCGACAGTCAAACGGATGGACATGGCTAGATCGACCTAAAAGGCCATGGCGATCAAAAATATTTATTCTTTTTGAGGTCTCAGACCATTATTTCGATGTTTTTGGGTAGCCCAAAAAGTAATTGCGGATTTTTCATATAGTCGGCGTTGACAAATTTTTTCACAGCTTGTGACTCTGTAATTGCATACTTTCTTCTGTCAGTTATCAGCTGTTACTTTTAGCTTGCTTTAGAAAAAAAAGTGTAAAAAAGTACATTTGATTAAAGTTCGTTCTAAGTTTTATTAAAAATGCATTTCCTTTTTTTTAAAAATCCGCAATTACTTTTTGGGCAACCCAATAGAATGACAATGTTTGTATACCCCTATCCTATGATGGAGGTTATAATGAGATGAAAAATCTATGCTGGTGAGTATACAAAATTGATTTCGACACAGTCATATCTTCATACACTCCAGGCATAAAATCAAAAGTTTCAAACGTGCATTTATTAATGTCGAATAATTAATAAGATGTTTCAATAATTTAGTGCAGCTCTAGGCAGCAACCACAGTACAGCTAAGAAGGACGATGCTTTCCCAGTTTTTAGGCATTATCATTTTCCTCCAATATAGTTTTGAAAGAGAAAGGTTGGAAGGCATAGCCTAAACCTTCATAGAATTTGCTCATAAACTCCACCCTAGGAAATAGAGAAACGCAACGGAATTTGTTACAATTGCCATGATATATTCGTAACATATGTGAAATACCCACCAATGCAAGCGCAGTGTATGCAAAAATGCCGAAAGCCCTTCAATTATAACCAAGATGTTGAACGTCAGATTAGACCAAACACTGAAAATTACATAAATCATAACGCCACCCGTATAGCCTTCAACGTTATAACCAATAGACATAACCATGGTCCATAATACTTCAGATAATTCTAAAAAGATAAACAAAAGGGTTTCACCCGTAAGAGAGACTTGAATTGGGCAAGTTGCGGGAGACAATTTTAGACTTACGTGCATGAGCCAAAGACAAAGCCCATAAACGCAAGTACGAGGCTGTATGCGAAATGGTACTTAACACATATTCAATGGTGTGAATGGCCTGTTGTATGAAAACCTCAGCCATGGGTTCGTCATCGCCTCCATGGCCGCCATGACCCCCAGAGGGTTTGGCTGGAGCACTACTTTCTACATCGCCATTGGTTTTGGCATTGCTTTTCCGTTTTAGCATAACGTAAATGGGTTTACCCAGCAACATCCATGGTATGCATATGACGGCTACAATTACGAAAATAGTTTGCATCGAATCTTGACCCTCGAATAGATACTCTTCGCAGCCCTCCGAGGTTTCTTGGTGTTTGAATAACATCATGTTGATGAACAAAATCAAAATTGATGGAGCGCAGCCGGGTTTTAGGGCCAACTCGTCGGTCTGTGCGGTATATTTGACAAATTTAAAGAACATCATGAACACCATATAGCCGAAGAGTAGAACCAAAAATATTATCTGAGGCAGGAAGTCCATGATCATGTTGATGCCTTTCCGGAAGTGAGTGTAGTTGACCAAAGACATGATGACGCCAAAGATCATATGCACCACTCCAAAGATTATGGACAGCTTCATTTTGTAGGTATTGAGGAAAATAATCTTATTGTCGGCCAATTGCCAGATGGGGTCCAGGCCAATGGGGTAAACACCATCCACATGATATGTGGGATCCAATTGCAAATATGTATTTTCCATAACAGTGCTTGTGTTGTAGCGCACAGCCCACTTGGAGCCGAAAATATTCATGGATTTGGAGAATACATCGTTGTACACGAAACCCGTATACAAGGAGAATAAACCCATGAGCAGGATAATGTAACGGCCTCCAAAGAAAATGTTGAAAATTTCCTCTTTGATCTTGCGCAACTGATCCTCCTTGATGACCAAGAACGAGGCGATTAACACCAGAATCAGACCATGACCCATGTCCCCAAACATGACGGCAAACAGAAAAGGGAATGTGATGCAAGTGTACAGAGCGGGATTGGCCTCACGATAGGAGGCCACGCCATAAGAGTCGATGAGATTTTGGAAACCACTGGTAAATTTGTTGGTGCGATTATATGTGGGAGGCTGCTCGTTGGTCTCAATGACATTGACAAATGAAGGAATGGAACTTTCCACCCGCTGCGAGCCTACCTTCAGGGCATCACTTACGATTTGGAAATCGCTTTGGGGCAACCAGCCCTCTCCAATGAGGCATTTGTTCGAAACATCAACATTGAACATGTTCAACGTGTGATAGATGGCTTTCATTTTCTTGACGCTAACAGTCCATGAGGGCAAATTTCGCGAGGCTCCCACCAGCACTCGGTTACGGTGATCATCTGTACTATTCAAAACGACTTTGAGATCCTCCAGGCGTGTGGTCACATCTCGCAACATTTCCATGCGCTCATTGTGAGCACTGGGACAGGGATAAATGGCTGCATGGAAGGCATCACAAATCTTCTTAATTCGCTGCTTCAGTTGATCACCCTGGAAGAAGGCCACAAACACTGTCTTCATGACCGGCAGTCCGGTCTCCGGATCCTTAAGCATGCCACTTAAATCGTTGCGTTTCAGGAAAACATTGCCACGGGAAATGCGCCACAACATGCGTTCAAAGGAAAAGAACTTTTCAAGTTTAATGACTCCGGCCACAAAGCCCAACTGGCCTCTTTGCTGTTGGCCGGGGTTCACCTCATTGGGGTCCTGGAAACGACTGCTGTCCAAGTTCATTATTTCCTTGTCATCAAAGAAGTGCTCTGTGCTCTCAAGGACAGCCTTCAGCTCTTTCATATCATTCAGATTCGAATGAAGGCTCGTCGCATTTTGGCTTAATTCACGCAACTCCGTATCGATTGATTCCAAGTGGGCCTCCAAGTCAATAATCTCTTTGGGATTGGGGGCCTTGGGCTCGTTTTCTTCTTCGAGTTTGGGCAACACAATCTCATCCTTGCGCATCTCACCTTCCACATAACGAATGCGTCGTTCCAATTCGTCGCAACGCCTAACTTCGTTAACGAATTTTCTTTGAAATGGGTTTACCTCGCTATTAAGCTGCAGCGGGGCGAGAAGATTTAGACATAACATACCATTAACAAAATGCCAAGAAAATCAAACGATTATGTTCATATTTCATAACTAAGGCTAAGCCCTCTGAGGGTGAATGTGTGAAGGCTAGCAGAAAAAAATTGGCTCAATGCCATCGCAATCATCATCACTTATCGATGATTGATTTGTTGAATATTAGCTAACGGCCCATAGTTCATACTCACATCACGGAACTGCACACAGCCCAGCTCGCCCAGTTCCGCTATTGAGGCATACGCTGCCTCGGGCTGTATGAAGAGTTGGCACAAAGCCATTTGTTCACTGCGAAACATATCACCCATGGCGGCGATTTGTAGAATTTATCACTGGAATAGAAAATACAAAGAAAATCAATATTGGGCTGAACAAGATTGTGGCAAACATTAATAATGGGAGCGCGCTCTCTCTCTCTCACCCTCTCTCGCTTATGAGGCGGTGCGGGGGCTGGTAGATGGGAAAACATTCAATAAAATGAAAATGGCATTATGCCTGGTCACTCCATTGAATTTCTACAATTGTGATTAGCTTGTTAAAACACGTTGGATTACACATACACTTCATATTAATTAAATGCTTTGTATCAATTTCAAGCTTAAATTCAATTGGCAATATCCATGGTAACCGGATTTTAATTAACAAAATCGTTTGCACTACCCTACACAGAGAGGGGGAGTAATTGATATCCGCTTAAAAATTATTATCCTGGTGTGATATTTAACGTGCATTCTCTTTTATCGTATGATTGTTAAGAGTTTTCCAACAGGAGGTGTTATTTGCAATCACCCGGCATTTTGGTAGCTGTCACTTTTGAAGATTTTATTGGTTGACATTTGAGAAGTAGAAACTGTCGCATCAAATAAATGCGCGCTAAGTTCGGCCGGGCCGAATCGTACATATACCCTCCATCATAGATCGCATTTGTCAAGTTCTTCATGCGTCGAGCAAACTTCTCAGATAATGTGGTAGTCGTCGAGGAAAGCGTTGTGCAAAATTTTGGCAAGATTGATCAAACAATGCGCTTGAAGTGGCTCTAAGAGTGAAAATCGGACGATATATACATGAGAGCTATATCTAAATCTGAACCGATTTCCATGAAATTCACGAGTAATGTCGAGAGTCATAAAAAAATCCCCCCTGCAGAATTTTGAGAGAATCGGTTAACAAAAGACCATTTTATTGCATTATTACTGCAAATCGGACGAACATATATATGGGAGCTATATTTAAATCTGACCCGATTTCGAGCAAACTTCATGGATATTGTGGATGTCGTCGAGGAAATCGTTGTACGAAGTTTTGGGAAGATTGGTCAACAAATACGCTTGCAGTGACTCTAGGAGCGAAAATCGGGGGATATATATGCATGAGAGCTATATCTAAATCTGAACCGATTTCAATGAAATTCACCATTAATGTCTACAAACATAAGAAAATTCTTCCTGCCGAATTTCGAGGGAATCGGTTAACAAAAGACCATTTTATTGCAATATTACTGCAAATCGGACGAACATATATATGAGATCTATATTAAAATCTGACCCGATTTTGAGCAAACTTCGTGGATATTGTGGATGTCGTCGAGGAAATCGTTGTACGAAGTTTTGGGAAGGTTGGTCAACAAATACGCTTGCAGTGACTCTAGGAGCGAAAATCGGGGGATATATATGCAAGAGAGCTATATCTAAATCTGAACCGATTTCAATGAAATCCACCATTAATGTCAACAAACATAAGAAAATCCTTCTTGCCAAATCTCGAGAGAATCGCTTAACAAATGACCATTTTATTGCATTATTACTGCAAATCGGACGAATATATATATGAGAGCTATATCTAAATCTGAACCGATTTCGAGCAAACTCCTCAGATACTGTGGAGTTCGTCGAGGAAATCGTTGTACGAAGTTTTGGGAAGATTGGTCAATAAATGCGCTTGCAGTAGCTCTAGGAGGGAAAATCGGACGATATATATATATGAGAGCTATATCTAAATCTGAACCGATGTCTATGAAATTCACAAGAAATATCTAGAGTCATAAAAAAATCCTTACTGTCAAATCTCGAGATAATCTCTTAACAACTGACCATTTTTTTTCATTATTACTGCAAATCGGGCGAACATATATATGGGAGCTATATCCAGATCTGAACCGATTTTTTCCAATTTCAATAGGCTTTGTCTCTAGTCCGAAAAACATGCCTGTATCAAACTTGAAGACGATCGGATGATATTTGCGACCTGTAGTTTGTAGACAAATTAACATGGACAGACGGGCCGACAGACGGACATACCTAAATCGAATCAAAAGTGATTCTGAGTCGATCGGTATACTTATCAATCGGTCTATCTCTCTTCCTTTTGGGTGTTACAAACAAATGCACTAAGTTATAATACCTTGTACCACAATGGTGGTGTAGGGTATAAAAATGCACTAAGTTATAATACCCTGTAACACAGTAGCCGTGTAGAGTATAAAATGGATAATTCAGATCGGGAAACCGGTTTATATGGGAGCTATATCAGGTTAGAGACCAATTTCGACTGTACTAGGCACAGTTGTCGTAAATCATATCCAAACACTACGTGTAAAATTTCAGCAAAATCGGACGAAATTTGTGGCTTCCAGAGGCTCAAGAAGTCACATCGGGAGATCGGCTTATAGGAGAGATATATCAGGTTATAGACCAATTTAGACGGTATTTTACATAGTTGTTGAAAGTCATAACAGAACACTATATGCAAAATTTAGCCAAATCGGACGAAAATTGTGGCTTCCAGGCTAAAGAAGTGAAATCGGGAGATTGGTTTGTATGGGAGCTATATCAGTTTATAGACCGATTTGGACCGTTCTGACACAGATGTTGGAAGTCATAACAGAGCATTACATACATACAATAATTTCAGCCAAATCGGACGAAATTTGTGGCTTTCAAGGTCTCAGGAAGTCATATCGGGAGATCGGTTTATATGGGATCTATATCAGGTTATTGACCGATTTGAACCGTACTTGACACAGTTGTTGGAAATCATAAGAGAACATTATGTGCAAAATTTTAGCCAAATCGGACGAAATTTGTGGCTTCCAGGGGCTAAAGAAGTCAAATCGGGAGATCGGTTTATATGGGAGCTATATCAGGTTATAGACCGATTTAAACGTTACTTAACACAGTTGTTGAAAGTCATAACAGAACACAACATGCAAAATTGCAGCTAAATCGCACAGCAATTGTGGCTTCCAGGCGCTCAAGAATTCAAATTGGGGGATCGGACTTCTTGGCCCACTAGAGGGCGCAATTCTTAACAGATTTACCGGAAATTTTGCATAGGATATTTTGTTATGAGTTTCAAAAATGTGCTCCATGGTGGAGTGCATATAATACTGGTCCCGGCCGAACTTAGCACCCTTTTAGTTGTTATTATTTTTATCATGTAACAGGTCAAACATTATTTGCCCTATGGCAAACGCTTTTGTTCTGTGTCAATGGCTTGGAACTCCAAGATGAAGGCAATTTCTCTGGCTGTTGCTCTAAACATACAGTTTCAATGTCGGCCGGGCTAAGCCCAGTTTTAATTTTTATATTTTTTGCAGCCTCTTATGGCGAATATCAACCGAATTTTTTACCGATTTATAGAGTAAACCTACCTTTAGGAGTTCAACAAATTTATACATTTGTTGATTTTTTCCAATTTAGATATGAGTCATAACTTGTTTTTCAAAGTTTTAAAAATACGATTAATGGTGGTAGGTAAGTAACAGAGATGTCATAATCAAACATAATTTATGATTTTCATATAAATCACAAACTCAATCTAATGTTTATTAATACCCAACTTAGCGAAAATGGGTTGGAAATAAATTTCAACGAAAAGATTAAACTAATCCTTATCATTAATGGCCAAAAAATAGCTAAATACTCTGTGTGATATTGTCAATACCATTAGTCTCAGACGATAATGATACCCATATCACAATTGATTGATTTGGGTGCTATATACTAATTTTTTTCGTTTGTGACCGTGACGTTTATCACGTGACTTAAGATCATATGAGCGGTTAACAAAATTTTCCCTAACGACTACTCTCTCTCTCTGAACCACAAACAAGAACATAGGCGAAAGTTTTTATGTGTGTTCCGTAGATTAGTACAAGTATCATTAAAATGTTATAACAGCAATTATTTGGTAGCGATAATGTATCGCAACTTTTTCCAGGTGAATTTGATTGAATGACATTAAACGTAATATAATGGGTAAGATTTAACAAATGGACTTAGTCCGCACATAAAATGTTGAAAGGGAACAAACCAACCTAAGGCAAAATGGTGGCAAGAAAAAAGTAATTAAGTTCGGCTGGGCCACCACCTCGGATATAGATATTAAACGTCACAAAACGGTAAAAACTCTCTTCAAGAACCCATAGCAGTTACCCAGCAAAAAGTTTTCATAACATTGAAAGCTCTAACAATTCTGTGTGCATGCTGTAAGCTCTTCCGTGAAGCGCAATTGTTTCTTGCTCTGAATTCGGCGCTAAAATGGATTATTCAGATGCAAAAAACTGTAGTGCTGAAACTAGCGCATTTTTGGCGCTCTTGCGTAAGCGGGTGCTTCCTTATCCGCATACATAGTTGCACTCCTGTGTGTAAGCAATATTTTTCAGTGTTTGTCACTATCATAAATGACAAGAACATGTATCGCTTTAAACGAACATGGGAGTGTTAATGATTTCCTATTCTCCATTTTGCGCTTCCCCATACGCTGAATCGGATACAAAGTGTAAGCGCATTCAAGTGGGACATTGCCATATAATTTCACCAGAGAAGTAAGTGCACCAGCTGCTGAAAATTTAACAAGTTTTTTGCTCGACATGTCTAAATATAGTCCGATCTCTACCATATCCAAGAAGGACCATACTCGGTATGAATAGAAGAGTCTAACAGAACTCATTATGCAAAATTTCAGAGATTGGAATATATGGCAGCTACATCCAAATGTGAACCGTATTGAACAGGGATGGAGTCTAACACAACCCGATATACCAAATTTCTGCGAAATCAGACAATAAATGCGGAAAGTAAGAAGGGACAATACTTTGCCATACATTGCATAGGGAGACAAAAACATGTAAAACCGTGCTAAGTTCGGCCGAGCCGATTCTTACATACCCTCCACCATGGATCGCATTTGTCGAGTTCTTTTCCCGACATCTCTTCTTAGACAAAAAAGGATATACATAAGAAAAAGACTTGCTCTGCTATTAGACCAATATCGAGATATTGTCCGGTTTGGACCACAATTAAATTATATGTTGGAGACCTGTGCAAAATGTCAGCCACTTCGAATAAGAACTGCGCCCTTTGGGGGCTCAAAAGGTAAAAACGAGAGATCAATTTATATGGGAGCTGTATCGGGCTATAGACCGATTCAGACTATAATAAACACGTATGTTGACAGTCATGAGAGAATCTGTCGTACAAAATTTCAGACAAATCGGATAATAATAGGCTCAAGAAGTCAAGTCTCAGATCGGTTTATATGGCAGCTATATCAGGTTATGAACAGAGTTAAACCTAATTTGACGCAGCTGTTGGAAGTAAGCATAAAATACGTCATGCAAATTTTCAGTCAATTCGGATAGGAATTGCGCCCTTTAGAAGCACAAGAAGTCAAGACCCAAGATCGGTTTATATGACAGCTATATCAGGTTAGGAACCGATTTGAACCATACTCAGCATAGTTGTTGGATGTCATAAAAAAATATTTCGTACAAAAATTCATTCAAATCGGATAAGAATTGCGCCCTTTAGAGGCTCAAGAAGTCAAGACCCAAGATCGGTTTATATGACAGCTATATCAGGTTATGAACCGATTTGAACCATACTTGGCACAGTTGTTGGATATCTTAACAAAACACGTCATGCAAAATTTCATTCCAATCGGATAAGAATTGCGCACTCTAGAGGCTCAAGAAGTCAAGATCCAAGATCGGTTTATATGGCAGCTATATCAAAACATGGACCGATATGGCCCATTTACAATACCAACCGAACTACACTAATAAGAAGTATTTGTGCAAAATTTCAAGCGGCCAGCTTTACTCCTTCGGAAGTTAGCGTGCTTTCGACGGACAGACGCACAGACGGACGGACATGGCTAGATCGACATAAAATGTCGCGACGATCAGGAATATATATACTTTATGGGGTCTCAGAGGAATATTTCGAGTAGTTACAAACAGAATGACGAAATTAGTATACCCCATCCTATGGTGGAGGGTATAAAAATGATAGTAAAAGAATGCTAAGTTTGGCCGGGTCGAATTTTGGGAACCCACCACCATGGATTCTGTAAAAAATTTTTACAAAATAAATTAAG
Organism: Stomoxys calcitrans; assembly: GCF_963082655.1. Lineage (NCBI taxonomy): Eukaryota > Metazoa > Arthropoda > Insecta > Diptera > Muscidae > Stomoxys > Stomoxys calcitrans. Next base: position 46,545,102 of record NC_081554.1, on the reverse strand, counting down.
TTGAAGAGCATAAGTTCAGCCATGTGCAGAATTTCAGCCAAATCGGACGAAAATTGAGGCTTCCATTTTTATAACAATTATATGTACCTTGAGGCAGGCATGGTCCTACATACAAAGAACAAGGAGGGAAGTCAAGTCTTTATCCCCAAGCCGGGAAGAATAAACCACAGTGCTACGAAGGATTATAGGCCTATTAGTCTGTCATCGTTTTTGCTGAAAACACTGGAAAGACTGATTGCCCTGAAGGTGAGAGGTGGTCTGACGACGGAGAACTTCAGTGAAGCGCAATACGCATACCTCAAAGGCAGGTCGATGGAGACGGCCCTTCACGAAGTGGTATAGGAGGTCGAGACGTCTCTACGACAGAAGGATTACAATTCAGCGGCCTTCCTGGATATTGAGGGGGCCTTCAATTATGTGGGAATAGGACCGATAGTCGCCGCACTGGACCGCAAGCGGATTCACCCATTAATCTCTCAATGATATGCTTTATGGCAGAATCATTAATGCGAAACTGGGAGATAGTGTGGTCAGAAGGCGGATGACCACCGATTCTATGGAATCTCGTGTTTATTGAAATTCTGATGGATCTCGGTGGGGAAGGCACGAGGATTATCGTTTATGCGGACGACGTCGTGTCCGAGGCAAGTTTCTGTCGACGATCAGTGAGATCATGGAGGGGTCACTGAGGTGGTTGTCGCGATGGGCGATCAGAAATGAGTTGAGGGCCAACCCAGGGTAGACGGAGCTGGTGCTCTTCACTCTTAGATATATGATACCAGAGTTCAGATTTGCATCATTGGACGGGATCACTCTGCGGCTGTCGAAGGAGGCGAAGCACATAGTCCTCGATTAGCAACTGTCCTGGAAGAGGAACTCCTCCTTACTCCTTCAGGAGGATGTTTGATAGGAAATGGGCGGTGATTCCCAGGATGATTTATTGGCTGTATACGGAAGTTGTAAGACCAGTACTGGCCTATGGAGCACTAGTATGGTGGAATGCCGTAGGGAAGAGGATGCGTGCGAGGGAGTTCGAGAAAGTCCAGAGACTGGCCTGCGTCGGGATCACAGGGGCACTGAGATCCGCACCGCAGGCACGCCTGGAGGAGATGCTGAATATGCAGCCCATTCAGGCCTATATTCGGAACTGCGCCGCCGGTCGCGCTTCCTGAGAGGGACGAATGAAGGGCGATGGCTCCAAGAAGGGGTCAGGGACTGGATTGGGAGTCTACACTGATGCACTCAATATCAGTATGTCTCTGAGACTGCCGGACGAGTGTGCGGTCTTTCAGCCAGAGGTCTATGCCATTGCAATAGCCGCAAGAGAAATTCTGGTAAAAGGCTTACTGCCATCGAAACTCAGAATTTATGTGGACAGTATGGCGGCGCTCAAGGCTTTGGGGTCGAGGATGGTGAGGTCGAGATGGGGGGCGGATTGTTTGGATGCCCTCGATAGGCTCCGGGCCCACGATGTGACGCTGACATGGGTTTCTGGGTATGAAGAGATTCCAGGAAATAAGAGGGCGGATGAGTGCGCCAGGATGGGTTCGTCTGCGCCGAGCCGGCCGTTTATCGGTCTTACCTACGTGTCATTTGTCGAGCTACTGAACACAGTAGATGAGATGACCAGGGCGTCGTTGATGGCGAGGTGGGACTCGGTGGATAGTTGCCGGACTGCGAAGGCGCTATGGCCAGTCATCGACCAGAGGAGGACCAGGGAGTTTCTGGCGTTCGATAAGAGGTCGATGAGTACCTTGAAAGGGGTCCTAACCGGACACTGTGACATAGACCGCTTGGCGGCACGCATTGGGATACCGCACAATGACTTCTGTGGGAGTTGCATCGATAAGGATGAGGAGGAGACTATCGAGCACTTGCTGTGTTCCTCTCTGGGTCTGCAAAGACGTAGGCTCTCCTTTCTGGGGAGCCGATTCATCTATGATCTGGGTGAACTTGCGAACGTACCTCTGGTATGTCTCCTGAGGTTTGTTGAGGGAACAGGATGGTTCCGACGGGGGGTGCTACCAACACGGCGTAGGTAGATCCATGCTTGCGTAGGGCCAGGAGGTTCTTTACCTCCACTCCTCCTGTCTATTCTTTATTCGTGTATAACCTCCGAGGTCTCACATTTTCTTTCTCTTCCCTTTCTCTCTCTAGGATACTACAATTGGACAAACTGGCTTCCGAGTGAATTCACCTTTGGTGGGCAACCCATTTAACCTAACCTATGTACCTTGATCACAAGAATACATGGACAGACAGACAGACGGACATAGCGAAATTGAATCAGGAAGTGATTCTAAGCCGATCGGTATATTTATCAATGAGTTTAGCTCTTCTCCTTCTTAGCGTTGCAAACAAATGCACAAAATTATAATACCCTGAACCTCAGTGGTGGTGTAGAATATAATTCGCATACAACCTGCTATTGCAATGATCTATAGTGGAGGGTATATAAGATTCGGCCCTGCGCACCAAACACTATCATTGTTATTTGTTAATGCTATTAGCCTAACGAATTGATCTCCTCACTATTTTCATTATTCCATGTGCATACTACTGGCGCAATGGCTAAATTAATACATTTAACAATTCTTATAATTTAAATCTCATTAAAATACTTATGCGATATCAATAACAATCGTTATAAAAATAATATATTTTTTAATCGCAAACGAGCCACTCATTTGGCTCTTATATTGTAGTTTATAATATAAGAACACCACCAGATTTGTTTGAATGCCCAAAAGCAATACCAATATCACGCCAGCTTAACTTGTCAAATTAAAAAATGTTATTTTATGAAAGGGAGGGAGAGCTACGAGTATGAACAAGTACACCTGCAAATAAAAAATATTTAATCATAAATAATATTAAAGCTCATAGAAATTGTTTTTGTTTGTCCAATGTATTTTTGTATTTTTTTTTTTTTTTTGGTTTATTTTATTTGTTGGATTTAAGAGGCTTTTTTGTTGTTGTATTTATGCAAGCATTTTCACCGATATTCAATGCAAATACTTGAAATGAACGAGAGTATCATTAAAACTGCAATTCAAACATAAAATAGCGCAATGAATAGTGATAAAACCTTCACACTCTGTCAAAAGAAATAATCACCGAGATTAAAATTATTTAAGTCAGTGGAAAACGAAGACTGCAGCTGGTAATGAATGAAAAGGTTTTTTCTTTTGTATATCGATAATGGGTGTCTAGAACGTGGAATGTAAAGGAGAAAGACAAAGTCCTTGAAACAGGTAGTCATAACATTGCACTACGATCCAATTGAAATGTGTTATATGATAATATTTATCGTTCCCACACTGAGGAGGCCACCGGCCAGTACATAGGGATGCGTACAACCCATAGTCTGAAATATGGGGTAATACTGGCTACAGAAGTTTCACAGTCAATTAAACACTTGAGTTAGATCAACATCTAAAGCAACATACAGCGGTCAAAAAAAGTATTCATCATTCAATGTTTTTTTTTTAATAAGTCTACAAAAGACAATTGGAATAAAAACATATTAAACTAATGATGCAGTAGTGCTTGTGTGATATATATGTACACAATTTCATTGTTTTTAAAGAAAAAAATAGTATTTATTGGAACAAAAAGGGCCATTTTACAGCTGAACACAAAAAATTAAACAAAAAAAGTATTCATCATTGCAAAAAAACAAAAAAATAAATAACATAATTTAAAAAAATTAATACTTTGTTATTCGACCACCGCGTCTTATAACTTCTTTTAAACGGTTTGACATCGATTGGACTAATTTAGCGGTTATATTTTGGTCTATATTAGTCCATTCCTCCATTATCACCTGTTGCATTTGACTTTTGCTCGAAAAATTGCGCGTTCTCAATTTGCGTTCGAGATGTTCCCAAAGATGTTCAATTGGGTTCAAGTCGGGACTTTGAGGAGGAGTTTTAATGACTTTGGGGCAGTTATACAGCATCCACATCTTGGTATTTAAAGCAGAATGTTTGGGGTCATTATCTTGATAATATTGAAAGTTATTACCAAGCCCAAGTTTTACAGCACTATCTTTTAAATTCCTCTTTAAAATGTCAATGTAATACTTATGATCCATTACTCCATTAATAATTTCAAGATTTCCCGCTCCTGAAGCCGCCATACACCCCCAAACCATTAAACCACCTCCACCATGTTTTACAGTAGCAACTGTGTTTCGTTCTTCAAGCTCTGTATTTGGTTTTCTGTACACTATGACCTTTCCATCGCACCCAAAAAGATCAAACTTGCTCTCGTCTGCAAAAATGACTGTTTTCCAAAATGATTCGGGCTGTTTTACATACATTTTTGCGAAGTTTAGCCTTTTCACTCGGTTTATTTTATTTATAAAGGGCTTCTTACGTGCAGTTCTTCTTCTGTAACTATGCCTTTTGAGTGTATTTCGAATTGTTTGTGTAGTTACTTCCTTCCCTAAATATTCCATAGTGTTTTTAAGAAGAATGGTCGCATTTGTCTTCGGAGTTTTCTGAACTTGCCGCACTAGCCAACGCACATCTCCAACTGAAAGTGCTTTTGGTCGACCAGATCTTGGTTTATTGTCAACAGTTTTCGTTTCTGTCCACTTTCTGATGATGGATTGTATAGTAGATCGTGGTCTATTTAATATTTCACTGATAGTTTTTTGAGTTAAACCATTCCTGTGGTGTTTTATTATCAAAACTTTTACCTCATCAGAAACCTCGTTTTGCTTACGACCCATTTTGACAAAAACTATATTTTCAATGAAATTAAATATTTGCTGTCAAGGGCAAAGCCTCCTTTACAAAATAAAACAGAAAAGGGGGATTCCCAAATAATATTTGAATTTGACTTTGATGATAGCACATCAATGATGAATACTTTTTTTGTTCTGTTTTTGGTGTTATTATATAAAATTGCATTTTTTGCGCTAATTAAATTTATTTTTTGAATTTATTTTAAAACATATTACGAAAAATAAACTATTGCATAAAACTGCATTATTTGTTTACTTTAAATTTTCTTCAATTACCCAAAATAAGTGAATTTATTATCAATTTTGCTAATGATGAATACTTTTTTTGACCGCTGTAGATATTACACAACAATAAAAGGGCAATAAATATGAACAGTCTTCTCTGACAACTTCTACCACAAACTACAGAAGAAGGATAGAATTCTTTATTACATCAATAGGATCGGTGAAGGATATACTATTTTACAATTTCTTGTATACATCACACAAAGAACGAAGCGGATTGTTTAATTCGTAATTAGATCTCACTAAAGGTAGACAAAGAGGTAATGCCGAGTATTTCGGAGAGGAATATTAAAATTTAATTCGCCGGTCAAGAATTGGGAATCAATCTGACGAACCAATAATTTCACAATGAATAAGGTTCTAAGCATCAAGCGTCACCTTTCGAGCGTTGGTAAGTTAATAAGTTTTAAGCGGTTCTCGTAGGGGGAAAGAAATTCAGTCGAGCTACATGGTAAGCCCTTAAGCGCGAAAAGAAGAAATTGCACCTGGACTGATTCAATCCCATCTAAGTAGCACTTGTAGAATGGGTTCCAAACTATACCACCGTGTTCGAATGAAGGCCAGACTAAGCTTGTAAACAAACGCTTGGATCATCAAAATCCTTGGGCTACAGTTTTATAAAACCCAACAACGACTTTGCCTTATTGATGCACGAGACAATGTGCAAATTAAAACGTAATCTACCATCCAAAATAACACCAAGATCAGTAAAGGATTTATAAGAACCTATATAATGATCACCTTGATTAGGTCAAACCTTGAAACCTTGCACTTCTTAAGATCGCTCTGGAAGCAGAGTGGCCGATCTGGAGAATCCAAATTACACACATCTACCAACATTAAAATCCATGAAGACTGAATAACTGATGGAAGATCATTCAACTAAAGAACGAACAGCCTAAATGGCTGCTCTGTGGAACACCAGAATAAGCAGCTATATCCTTATTAAAGTAAACTTTCTGTGTATGGTCTTGTAAATAAGAAGCTATGCAATTCAAAAGAACAGTTGGAAAACCCTTCATGTCAAGTTTAATCAGTAACAAATCATGCACCACAGTACCGCACCACATCTGTTTGAAATCTGTTTACAAAATCATCATATGCAGGATACTTCAGTTCTAATAGGTTGGTCAAAGTCGACCTCCCCTTTACAAAGCCATGTTGGTAGGGTGAAAAAATTTGTGTGACAAAATGGGATATCCTACGAGAAACAAGCAGTTCAAACAGCTTTGGTATTGCACATAATTTCGCAATACTCGTCCATTACGCAACTGTTTTTCAATCTTGCCTACCGTGTGGGAGTCTTCCTGGCAAACTGGAAGGTTGCGAACGTTCAGCCAATACTTAAGAAGGGTGAGGCGAACAACACTGAGCGAACAACATTATGAGTTCTGCAGAAATCGCTCTACGAGCGAGCTCATGGCACTTCGGTCGGGACATTGGAGTCGCTCAAAAGACCAGTTTGGTTAGAGTAAAGTTGTGGCGCTGGATATTTCTAAGGCATTTGATATGGTCAGACACGGTGCACTACTATCAAAGCTTGTCGCCGGTAATGGCTTCGGTGTCGGTAATGGTTTCGTTAGATTTATTTCGAGCTTTCTCAGAAACCGCAATATACGAGTCGCTATAGATGGGTTCACATCCAATGAGCATAAATTGACCACAGGTGTACCCCAGGGCTCTGTTTTTTCTCCTTCTCTTTTTCGTATTTTCAACAACGATCTGTTGAGTCAGACATCGAAACCGATCTATTCATTTGTGGATGACAGTAATTTCTGCCATTCGACCATAGGACGAGTCTTTGAGAGATTGAGGACAAGAGGCGGGTTATGGACGATACACTCTACCAGGATTTATGGGCCATTTCTGAGTGGGTCGAAAGAATCGAGTAGATTTAAATGCACGGAAGACTCAGTGCTTTTTGTTGTCACACAAACGATTCGCTGACCCATTACGATAATCTTTGTCTATCAATGGTATAGATGTTGAGCAATCAGAAGCTCTTGATGTTCTGGGCAACGAGATACGAAGTGATGTCCATTGGGCTAAACATGTATTTGAAGTGTCGAAAGAAGCATTCAAGTATTTAGGTTTCCTTAAACGGTGTAAGAATTACTTCACTCCTTCTGATATTCTTAACATCTATACCATGTTCACACATGTATGGGCTAGAGCTTCAAAATCTTTCCTTGATTGGCGACAGTAGGATATCCAACTCTATTGCCTCCTTTGAACATCGTCGGAATGTGCGTTGTTTGGCGCTGTTCTATCGGTATTTTAATGCTGTGTGTTCGTCTGATATTAGTCTTCTTATTCCTGATGTAAGGATGTTTGTCAGAATTGCTAGACATTCTAAGAACTCACCCTCGTTTGTGATTGATTGGCCAACGGACCAGACAGTGCATTATAGAGGGAATTCTTATTTCGCCCGAACAGTTCCTATGTGGAATCGACTTCCGTCTAATGTTTTTCCCACCCGCTATGACATCCAGAGATTTAAGACAAATGCCAATAGACACTACATCCTTTCCCCCCTCCAATTCCTAATTTCCATTCGCCAACGCAATGCACTGCATTCATAGGGGACTTCCCCTGCGTGTTGGTTGATAGAAAAAAAAAATAGAAAAAATAGAATAGAAAAATAGTTCAACCTATTAATGTCATAAGCATATTTGAAACAGGAAGACAATTTGGAATAACTACTTTGGAAAAAATCTGCAAACATATCGCATATCTCCGAATCGTCAGACGACACTGCCAAAAATTAAATCTAAATTCCGTATCTTTTACTGGAATATCTTTCATCAAATCACGACGCAACTGAACTTCAACCGACAAAGTCGGATAGTATCCATTCTCTGGTTCCGCAAATGGCAAACATCTACATAAAGACACGTCCTCGATCGAGGTAATCACCAGGTTCAAAATCCTATCCCTTACATTACGAATGTTATTCATCTGAAAATAGCACTGGTGAAAAATGTTCTCTCAGTATGTATCCATACCAAATGAAGAAACTATTGATGAAACAGGCACATAGCCACGATATCTGGGGTAAGTTAAATTCACCGGTAGAAACAAGTTCGGAATCTGCATCCAGATCCGATGCCTCCCTTATCAATTCCGAATGACTCAGGTAGTGATATATCTCCAAATTCGGTGAAATATAAGAGCACGTTACAATGGGAATCTGGCCGAATTATTTCATCTTGACTCAATATCAATATCATCTCAATATCAATATCATCATTATCCGTAAGTGTAGCCAATTCAGAAGTCATGGAGTTGACAACAGCTATAAGCACACCTCCACCCAGTCTACCTACTCTATCACACCTATAAACTTGGTATTGATCAGAAAAATGTTTACTATTATCGATGCCAGGTTTCCGTGAAAACGAATATCTTGAAGTCATTACCGAAAGACTTCAAATAGATGTCCCTAGGTTTAATATTCGGGACTCCAACATTCTGGTAAAGACGAACTAAGTTTTTTGAAGCAGAAGAGACAAAAAGAATAACTACACGACTTGCGGCATTAGTTCTCTCCCTGGACACGAACTCCTTAACCAATGCGCCATCTGGCAAAAATTCACTGCACACCATTAAATCAAATATTTTAGAAGGCACAATTATCATAAAAGATGAAATATCACGCGGTATGAGGTAATTAAACTTATAAATCTTAAAATCATTGTCATTTACATCACCAATGTTTGATCTAATGTAGGCAGCGATGTCCTCTACAGATGTTCCAGAACGCAGTCTGTATATAAAAACACTTTTCTTCGGAGCCACTACGACTAGTCTACCATTACTGGTAGGACGAAAAGATTCGGTTACAACAACAGGACGTACTCCTGCATCCGAGGTAGGGCCACTGATAGTTATCGGAGGCATCTAAGGTGCAACGATGTAAAAAAAGTTACAACAGCTTGAGATGGGACTTCAAATGAAGTAATCACATAAGGACTGGATTAGTTACCGGACAATAATTGGTAGGGAAACTCCAGTTTTACATTAGGAGATTGCGCCGTGGGCACCAAATGTTTGTCCTAAACCAAAATCTCCGAGGTATTAAGTGGCAGAGCCACAAGTTGGAGAATTTAACGTAATTAGATTATCACCCATAGCATTGAATGAGGAATTTTTCCATTTCATAAATTCCTTCCTAGAATATAAAATCGCAAAGTATACATTGATAAGAGAATTGCCATAAAAGCATCAATTAGTGCTGATAAGCAAAATATTTTACAGACAAAAGGTTTTTTTTCGTTTATTTTGGTTGAAAAGTTTTCTAACCAAAGATAAAACGCGTCCCATAGGGGTTGGTGTATGTTGCTATCTCTGGCTTTCCTTTTCCATTTGTAAAGAAAATCTTCGATCATTAGGCTCATCTCAAAAGAGACACAAACAAAAATTTTGAAATTCAGTGATCTTCGCCCCAACTGGAAAAAACTTGAAAATGAAAAAATTCGGTGGAGCCCGGTCGGGATTTGAACCTGGGCGCACGGAGCAGCCTGGGCGCACGGAGCAGCCTGGGCGCAACGTTGCCGTTGTCTAGCGTTCGTTATCATCAATACAACTGCCATCAGATGCACAGAATCATGTGCAATATGGAAGTAGTGTAATTGTCGCAGAAAAAAAAATCTGTCATTACACGAAAATACGTGCATTGGGAAAAAGTACAGTTAATAGACAGGGTGGTCGAGCGTGGTAAATGTGGTAATTGTAACTTAGAGGTGTTTTCGCAATAAATACGATTCAAATACGACATATCAACGCACGGCCTTTGAAGCCATTACACCTAATTTGGTTGCAGTCTTCTAACCAGTTGCTATCTCTGGCTTTCCCTTTCAACATCTTGGCAACATCTTTGAGACTTTAAGTCATGTAATAGTTTTCAATATCTACTTTGTTCTTAGTCCACTGCTAGTTTTTGTTCTCGTACATAATGATTAACCCATATCATGAGTTAGATTCACTGAATTCCCCAAAGGCTATTATGCCAAAAATCTGACACTATTCAAAGTAACTATTTAAAATGAGTAAGTTGACATAGATTTCCTAAGATATTCCAATTATGAACACAGTTTTTGCGAGTATACACCTTGGAGTACTTACTCTATTGCCTTATCTTATCGCAAACTATTCATCATTGTGATGTTGAAACTTATAACAGCGCTAGCAATCGCAAAGCTTGAATGAAGACCATTCGTCTGTTCGCCTGCCAGCTAAAGGTAGGGCCGCATTTGGTGTTTGCATTAATGACGCTATCAGTGTATGGACGATAACAATGTTGAAATCAATGGTCATTACGTTATAATCAATATTTAATGTCACTTGATTGCTTGTTTGATTGTTTCTGTGCTCCGTTCTTCTTCCTCAGAAGTTCCACTTTCCTGAGGTAACAAAATCATCGTTGGTGTTTGATTTGAGCTCTTAATTATTTCAGATATAAATGAGGTTTAATTAGTGTTAACGGCCATTGTTATTGATTGTAGTGATTTGTTTGTTCGAATTAAGACATCAATTGTGCCGACCGAAAAGTAAAATTACACACAAGGCATAAAAATCACTTTTATTATGGCCACGAAGTGCTTCTTTTTGTGATTCATTGAAACGAAAACAGCTTCCCTTTCTATGGAAAGTTGCCACCTTTAGAAGTTGTAGACGAGAAGGGCATGTGATATAAAGGGGAATGGTAGTAGGTTATATCTACAATACTAGCACTTGCGAAAAAATATCAAATATTTGTTTTCTACAATATTTTCACTTATCACTTATAAACAATACACAATATAAACTTGCAACGACTGCCATTGCATATTAATGGGTGCTGTTCAAGAATAAGTGGCCTGCCATTATGGTCAAGTAAGGGTACAAATGGCGCACAGTGTTCTAAAATTAAATTAAATCGGATAAAGTTAATAGTCATTATGTCATTCCATTTGCAACACATCGAAATATCCATTTCCGACCCTATAAAGTATATATATTCTTGATCAGCGTAAAAATCTAAGACGATCTAGACATGTCCGTCCATCTGTCTGTTGAAATCACGCTATAGTCTTTAAAAATATAGATATTGAGCTGAAACTTTGCTCAAATTCTTTTTTTTTTCGATAAGCAGGTTAAGTTTGAAGATGGGCTATATCGGACTAAATCTTGATGTAGCCCCCATATAGACCGATCCGCCGATTAGGGTCTTAGGCATATAAAGGCACATTTATTATCCGATTTTGCTGAAATTTGGAACAGTGAGTTGTGTTATGCCCTTCGACATCCTTCGTCAATTTGGTTCAGATCGGTCCAGAATTGGTTTTAGCTGTCATATGGACCGATCCTCCAATTTAGGGTCCTAGGCCAATAAAAGCCACATTTATTATCCGATTTTGCTGAAATTTGGGAGAGTGAGTTGTGTTAGGCCCTTCGACCTCCTTCGTCAATTTGGCCCAGATCGGTCCAGATTTGGATATAACTGCCATATAGACCGATCCGTCGATTTAGGGTTTTAGGTCCATAAAAGCCACATTTACTATCCGATTTTGCTGAAATTTGGGAGAGTGAGTTGTGTTAGGCCCTTCGATATCATTCGTCAATTTGGCACAGATCGGTCTAGATTTGCATATAGCTGCCATATAGACCGACCCGTCGATTTGGGGTCTTAGGTCCATAAAAGCGACATTTACTAACCGATTTTGCTGAAATTTGGGACAATGAATTGCCTTAAGAGCTCCGACATCCTTTTTTCATTTAAACCTGATCGGATCAGATTATGATATAGCTGTCATATAGACCGTTCTCTCGATTTAAGGTTTTGGGCCCACAAAAGGCACATTTATTGTCCGATGTTGCCGAAATTTGGGACAGTGAGTAAAGTTAAGCCCCCTGACATGCTTCTACAATATGGCACAGATCGGTCCAGATTTGGATATGGCTGCCATATAGACCGATCTCTCGGTTTTAGGTTTTGGGGCCATAAAAGGCGCATTTATTGTCCGATTTCGCTGAAATTTGGGACAGTGCATTGTGTTAGATTCTTCGACAATTTCTGCAATTTGGCTCAAAATCGGTGCAGATTTGGATATCTCTCGATCGAGATCTCTCGATCGGTCTATATGGCAGCTTTATTTAAATTTTCATTTAGTTAGGGTTTTTATTACGTTTTTCTTCTCTCTTATCAATGAGTCCGATACAAGTTTAAGTTCAATGGTGAGGGACCTCCTTTTTATTGCCGAGTCCGAACGGCTTGCCTCCACTTAGAGCAGTATACACGGCTGATCACTTTAGGTAATAACCTAACAAGTGTCACCAGCACCAGGAGAGAATGACCACAGCTGAACATTGTTTCTGATGTTCTCGATAGTTAAGAAGAACAAGTAAAAGCGTATTAAGTTGGGCCGGGCCGAATCTTATATACCCTCCACCATGGATCGCATTTGTCGAGTTCTTTTCCCGGCATCTCTTCTTAGGCAAAAAAAGGATAAAAGACAAGATTTGCTCTGCTATAAGAGCGATATCAAGATATGGTCCGCTTCGGACCACAATTAAACTATTGGGTTGCCCAAAAAGTAATTGGGGATTTTTTAAAAGAAAGTAAATGCATTTTTAATAAAACTTAGAATAAACTTTAATCAAATATACTTTTTTACACTTTTTTCTAAAGCAAGCTAAAAGTAACTGCTGATAACTGACAGAAGAAATAATGCAATTACAGAGTCACAAGCTGTGAAAAAATTTGTCAACGCCGACTATATGAAAAATCCGCAATTACTTTTTGGGCAACCAATATATGTTGGAGACCTGTGTAAAATGTTAGCCAATTCGAGTAAGAATTGCTCTCTTTGGGGGCTCAAGAGGTAAAATAGAGAGATCGTTTTATATGGGAGCTATATCAAGCTTTAGGCCGATTCAGACTATAATAAACTTGTACGTTGATGGCCATGAGAGGATCCGATGTACAAAATTTTAGGCATATCGGATAGGAATCGCGCCCTCTAGAGGCTCAATAAGTCAAGATACCAGATCGGTTTATATGACAGCTATATCAGGTTATTAACCGATTTGAACCTAACTAAGCACAACTGTTGGAAGTCATAGCGAAACACGTCGTGCAAAATTTCATTCCAATCGGATAAGTATTGCGCCCTCTAGAGGCTCAAGAAGTCAAGACCCAAAATCGGTTTTTATGGCAGCTATATCGAGTTACGAACCGATTTGAACCTAATTTGACACAGTTGTTGAAAGTCATAATAAAATACGTCATGCAGAATTTCAGCCAAATCGGATAGGAATTGCGCCCTCTAGAAAATCAAGAAGTCAAGTCCCCAGATCGGCTAATATGACAGCTATATCAGGTTGTAAACCAATTTGAACCTAATTAAGCACAATTGTTGGAAGTCATAGCGAAACACGTCGTGCAAAATTGCATTCCAATCGGATAAAAATTGCGCAATCTAGAGGCTCAAGAAGTCAAGACCCAAGATCGGTTTATATGGCAGCTATATCAGGTCATGGATCGATTTAAACCATACTTGGCACAGTTTTTGGATATCATAACAAAACACGTCGTGCAAAATTTCATTCCAATCGGGTAAGAATTGCGCCCTCTACAGGCTCAAGAAGTCAAGACCCAAGATCGGTTTATATGGCAGCTATATCAAAACATGAACCGATTTGGCCCATTTACAATCCCAACCGAACTACATTAATAAGAAGAATTTTTGCAAAATTCAAGTGGCTAGCTTTACTCCTTCGAAAGTTAGTGTGCTTTCGACAGACAGACGGACGGACAGACGGACGGCCACCACACCGAAGCTGTGCAGCAAATCACATGTGGTGGCTGGGTATATGTTGGCTTGCAAAGGGTGCCTTTAAACAACGAATTTGTACTATGGGTCGTAGAAATTCAAAATAAATTGCTTCAGGAAAATTAACAAATTTCGTCGTTTTTCGGTTTTTGACAAAAGTTGTTGTTTTTCAAAATCCTTTCCATTTGTGTGTGTATTCGTTAAGGCACAGTTGTTAGAAGTCATAGCGAAACACGTTGTGCAAAATTTCATTCCAATCGGATAAGAATTGCGCCCTCCAGAGGCTCAAGAAGTCAAGACCCAAGAGAGGTTTATATGGCAGCTATATCAGGTTATCATCCGACTTGAACCTAATTAAGCACAGTTGTTGGAAGTCAGAGCGAAATGCGTCGTGCAAAATTGCATTCCAATCGGGTAAGAATTGCGCCCTCTAGAGGCTCAAGAAGTCAAGACCCAATATCGGTTTACAGGGCAGCTATATCAGGTTATTGATCGATTTAAACCATACTTGCCACAGTTTCTGGATATCATAACAAAACACTTCGTGCAAAATTTCATTCCAATCGGATAAGAAATGCGCCCTCTAGAGAAGTCAAGACCCAAGATCGGTTTATATGGCAGCTATATCAAAACATAGACCGATATGGCCCATTTACAATCCCAACCGACCTACACTAATAAAAAGTATTTCTGCAAAATTTTATGCGGCTACCTTTACTCCGTCGAAAGTTAGCGTGCTTTCGACAGACGGACGGACGGACAGACGGACGGAAATGGCTAGATCGACATAAAATGTCGCGACGATCAAGAATATATATACTTTATGGGGTCTCAGACGCATATTTCGAGGTGTTACAAACAGAATGACGAAATTAGTATACCCCCATCCTATGGTGGAGGGTATAAATATGTCAAAACTACCGAATGTAACGAATATCGATAGTTTACCATGGAGTGCACAATTTTCAAGAGTTTTATACTTAGTATGGGTATATAACCCAAAGGTTATCCAGTTCTAGACCTTCAAACTTTAAGAATTCTTCCAAAGGTTAAAACGTTTAAAAATTTTCCCAGAAATGGGTACAGCAATGGTTATTTTGGTTAGGTCTGGTTGAGATATTCGAAGAAATCATGGAATTTTTTTTTTCATTCCCCACCCTTAGCAGAAAAGGAGAATAGAAAAAACAGGAACAGGACGAAAAAATAAGTTTATGGGAATGGGACTTGAAACTTCTTTTGCCCATATCTTATGGTGGTTTCAACAATTGACACAAATTTTAACAACTTTTTCCTTATCACTGCACTTAACAGTTATTTTTCATGGAGAATCTTTTTTGGAATAATATTTTATATACAAAACACAACTTTTGGCTTTCGTTTTAGCACGTTTCAACTTTAAATGTTACTCCTTGACATTGTTGAGTTATCACCGTTTCCAAAATTAATTAATATTTATAATACACATAAATATTACCGTGTTGTTGCAGCGAAATATTTTTGAATAAGTGGTAGATGCCGTATCACTTGGTCTTAATGCAAGAACAAATTTTCGTTTAAAATTGTTAAACGGTGAACTGGACGCTAGCGAGACCCGTTAACATCTGAACGATATTTACGGTTTCGAATTAATAGAAATACTTGATGTGCCAATAATTTCGATAATTGATTGTGTTAATCTAAGACAATAACCCAAACAGGGCACGAGGTGCGTTAGAAGTGGTTTCCAAAAAAAAAAAAAAAACATTCATAAAATTCATATCAATATTAAATTTGTTCTTCTATTTTTTTTAAAGGCCATCGGGCACAGCACAAGACTAACAAATATGTCGTTGTTAACTTCTTATCAAAGGAAATTTCAACGACCCATCTATACCCGTTATATGGCAATCGCTTGTAGCATTGTTTTTGTTATGTGTGACTCGTTATAATACTACTAATGCGTCAGGTGGATATGATAAGTACAAAGCGTCGACTACTCCGATAAAAAAAATTAACATTGTAATGTAGAAAACATTTATCATTTACGCAGACAGCTCCCGCGATAATTAATGGCGAATAAGCAAAAAATGACTTTCGTTTTGGGCCAGGTCGAGTTTTTTATACCCTTTAACCGCCATATATTGGGTTGCCCAAAAAGTAATTGCGGATTTTTTAAAAGCAAGTAAATGCATTTTAATAAAACTTAGAATGAACTTTAATCAAATATACTTTTTTCACACTTTTTTTCTAAAGCAAGCTAGAAGTAACAGCTGATAACTGACAGAAGAAAGAATGCAATTACAGAGTCACAAGCTGTGAAAAATTTTGTCAACGCCGACTATATGAAAAATCCGCAATTACTTTTTGGGCAACCCATAGTTACATACTTATTGACCTCAGCCCTTGGTGATGCCTTGAAAAAAGTAGCTAAAACAATTAAAAGAGTGCTAAGTTCGGCCGGGCCGAATCTTGAGAACACACCACCAAACCGGACATAAATTGGGGCCTCCGTCAAGAAGTCAAATCGGGAGATCGGTTTCCATGGGAGCTAAATCAAATCTGAACCGAAATTGCAATCCCCAATGACCTACATCAATACTTAGTATCTGTGCAAAATTTCAAGCGGCTAGCTTTACGCGTTTGACCGCTATTGTGATTTCGACAAAAGTACGGACGGACTGGCTAGATCGACTCAGGACGTCGAGACAAGAATATATGTATGTATCAGTATTTCGAGGCGTTACAAACGGAATGACGTGCAATAAAAACCTATCTCGCCTGCGCATGGCACTAGTGACCACTACATGGAATGCATGGGGGTAGCAGTTAGGTCCGGTACTGCCGAGATAGAGCTATACAACGTGTACATACTGCCGGTTGGTAGCTGTATCCCGATTAATTGCCAGGCTTACAACCCCGACATAAGTGGGTTACTATCTGACCATAATCGTCTGGTTCTAGGGGACTTTACTGCGCATCACACCTCATGGCATTCTCCTCTAGATAACGACCAGCGTGGCATGGCTTTGGCAGAGCACATTAAAAGCTCCACGTTTTGCACGGTGAATGAGGATGCCCCCACTACGATTACGAGAAGGTGCAGCAGATGGCCAGACATCTCCATTGCATCCCTTTATCTCCTGAGTGACGTATCCTGGCAAGCCGTCATCTCTTTGGGGTCAGACCACCTCCCCATAATTCTCACCATCGACCGACCACCCGACTTTATAACCTCTGAGCGCCGGACGTTTATCAATCATAAGAAGGCCGATTGGGCTGGCTTCAGAGAGTATACCAATTGCCGCTTCAGTGAACTACCACCCCCCTCTGATGTGCTAGTGGCCAAGAGGAAATTCCGAGACATAATTAACGCAGCAGCCGTATGCTTTATACCAGCCGGTCGCATACCCCAAGTGCGGCCCAATTTTTCGGGGCAAGCAGTGGTGAATTCGTGGCATGGACCCCGCTAACCCCAGAATCAGCGAACTGAATCTGGAAATAAACAGGGTAATCAACGAACATAAGCGGAATTTGTGGCCGGAACACTTGGAGCAATGTAACTTAGGCATCGGTGTAGGCAAACTGTGGTCTACTGTTAAGTCACTCTCGAACCCCGGTAAACGGAATGACAGGACCTCAGTCACTTTTGGCGAAATAACCGTGACTGATCCGAAGAGATGCGCCAGGTTGTTCAACCGTCAATTTATTGTGCATCCTGAGAGAGACAGGGCAAGGAGGAGAGCCATTGGCCGTATTCGTGGTCTCCGCGCCGATGAACAGTCATCACAATTTATCGTGGGCGAAGTTACGAATGTCATCCGTGGCGCCAAATCATAAAAAGCATTGGGCCCCGACGGAATCCCTACACTGATGTTGAAGAATCTGGATTCACCTGGAGCTGAATATCTTACAACTTTCCTCCACCTGTCTTTGAACACTTTTATAGTTCGCGATGTCTGGAAAATGGGCAGAGTGATCCCGCTACTGAAGCCTGGAAAAGATCCGAGTTTGGGGGAGTCGTACAGACCGATCTCCCTTCTCTCACCAGTGGCAAAGACGCTTGAGGCATTACTCCTGCCAAACCTCGTAGAAGAATTTCCATTCGCCGAGCATCAAAATGAATTTCGAAGACTGCACAACACAACAGCCCAGGTCATGTGATAGGACGGTCCTCGTGGCACTGTACCTATTGAAGGCATTCGACACGGTCAGCCATGTCAAATTATTTGAGGGCGATGTCCTCACGTCCCTCCAGCCAGGCCTGAAACGATTGGTCGCGAATTATCTGTGTGGTCGCCAGTCATTTGTGGAATTTAGGGATAAGAAGTCGAAACACTGTAGAGTGAAACAGGGAGTTCCCCAAGGTGGGGTGATATCTCCGGCACTGTTTTATCACTGTTTTACCATTCCACCCCCTTCAGATGGCATAGAGATAGTATCATATGCGGACGATTGTACGACCATGGCATTTGGCTCCCCACCCATTGACGAACTTGCCTCATTTTGCGCTGCAAGAAATCTGAAGATATCCGACACCAAATCTTCAGCCACATTGTTAACTTCAAATACGCTTGAGGTGAATACTGAGCTGACTGTGATGGTCTATCGAGAAATGATTCCGACCATCAAGTGTCCCAAAATACTTGGCGTCACATTTGACAGCTTTTACACATTTTCTCTACATGCCACAGCAATCTGCGATATAGCCAAAAATAGAAACAAGGTCCCCAAGTCACTTGGGGTGCAGACAAAGAAATCTTGTTGACCACGTACAAAGCAATTGGCCGGTCTGTGGTAAGCTATGCAGCGCCACTGTGGTCTCGTCAACTTTGTGACACGCAGTGGAATAATATTCAGATCTGTCAGAATGCTACCCTTTGAACTGCGACGGGCTGTCTCCTCAGTTTTCATGTGGACCACCTCCATCAGGAGACAAAGATCCTGCCAGTGTGAAGACATAACTACATGCTGTCTAAGCAATACCTTTTGGGCTGTTATCGCAGAGACCGTCCAAATCATCATCTTGTGGATAGATATCCACCGCCCAGAAGCCTTAAGGTAGATCTACATGATCTAGAGCGTGAGGTTCAGCGCTACAAGAGAGAACCCCTAGATCAAGCGGCATATCAGCAGGTCTAAACAACATTCATGCAGACACGGTAGCAGATGCGTTAAATGGCCACCGGGTTAATGTAGTTCTTAGAGAACGACCGCCCCGCATTGCACCTGAAGAAATCGACCTCCCCCGGCAAACCAGAGTAGTTCTGGCTCAATTAGCCGCCTCAACTCCTACAGAGCAAGGATTTATGCCGACGTGCAAGATGTATGTCACGATTGTAACCAGAGACAGCACGATACACGTCACCTTTTTTAACTGCCCGGCCAGACCCACTCGACTCAGACCCAGATCTCTGTGGACGCACACCATCTTAGTCGCAGAGTTCCTGGATCTGGACACTCAACAGAATCAAGCAGACGAAAGATAGAACACAACAAGTAAGAGCGTGCTAAGTTCGGCCGGGCCGAATCTTATATACCCTCCGCCATGGATCGCATTTGTGGAGTTCTATGCGCGATATCTTTTTTTAGGCAAACAAAGAATATTGAATAAGAACTGTTATGCTATTGGAGCTTTATCAAGTTATAGTCCGATTCGGACGATAAATGAATGCTGAACATTGTAGAAGTCATTGTGTAATATTGCAGTTCATTCGGATAAGAATTGCGCCTTGTAGGGGCTCAAGAAGCAAAATCGGAAGATAGGTTTATATGGAAGCTGTATCAAGCTATTGATCGATTCAGACCATACTAAACACGTACGTTGAAGGTCATAAGAGAAGCCGTTGTACAAATTTTCTGCCAAATCGGATGAGAATTGCGCCCTCTAGAGGCTCAAGACGTCAAGATCCCAGATCGGTTTATATGGCAGCTATATTAGGTTATGTACTGATTTGCGCCATACTAAGCACAGTTATTGAAAGTCATAATAAAACACCTCATGCGAAATTTCAGCCAAATTGGGTGAGAACTGCGCCCTCAAGAGTCTCAAGAAGTCAAGACCCAAGATCGGTTTATATGGCAGCTATATCAGGTTATGGACAGATTTGAACCATACTTAGCGAAGTTGTTGGAAGTGATACCAAACCACCACCTGTCAAATCGGATGCGAATTGCGCCCTCTAGAGGCTCAAGAAGGCAAGACCCAAGATCGGTTTATAAGGCAGCTATATCAAAACACGGACCGATTTGACCCATTTACAATACCAACTGACCTACTTTACTTCTTCGAAAGTAAGCGTGCTTTCGACAGACAGACGGACGGACATGGCTAGATCGACTTAATGACATGAAGATCAAGAATATATATACTTTATGGGGTCTCAGACGCATATTTCGAGGTGTTACAAACAGAATGACGAAATTAGTATACCTATCCTATGGTGGAGGGTATAATAAACTGCTACAACAACTGTCACAGTATCGGAGAAGTGTGCTGAATTCGGATTCAGATGTTGGTATAGCTCCCATATATATGTTCGTCCGATTTTGACAAATATTGCAAGAAGTGCTCATTTTTTAACCGATTCTCTCGAAATTTTGCAGGATGGATTTTCTTATGACTCTCAATATTATTGGTGAATTTCATAGAAATTGACTCAGATTTAGATCTAGCTGTCATATATGTATATAGATTTCACCCCAAGAGCCACTGCAAGAGCATTGTTTGACCAATCTTGCCAAAAATTTGCACAACGCTTTCCTCGACGTCTACCACAGAAGTTTGCTCGAAATAGGTTCAGAATTAGATATAGCTCCCATATATATGTTCGTCGGATTTTGGGTAATTTACAACAATTTTGTCATTTGTCAACCGTAGGTATTACAGTTTGAACATATTTGCTCGCCGAGGTCCATCGTAATTGGTTCAGAATTGGATATAGCTCCCACATTGTACTTATGGGGTAGGTGTACGGTATTATACAGTCGGCACCGCCCGACTTTTGCCCTTCCATACTGGTTTATTTATAAAATACAGTTTTGATTTTGACGATAGCTGACTTGTGATACTACTTCCACCACCCATAAGCCCTTTTTACTTTTATGTTAACCCCACTTCAGCGTTTACTTCTCTATGTAGCGTATCAACTATCTCATTAATGCCAACCATTTTAAAGTCTTGCCATATCTCTCATGGTCTTGTGGCAAGCGTACTTCTAATTTTCCAAAATTAATGTGAGCAACTGTCATTAAATTCCCATTGAGTGCAATACGACAAATTCTTGAAGATAACTCGTAATTTATCACATGATTAAATATGAACCTGATTTAAAAATCTGGTGTTCACACAAATTTCCCGAAAACCGCTCGCCAAAGAAAACCCAAAAGCACAGAATATAACAATTGAGTGACACTGGTGTTATCTTTACCTATTGATCGATAGCATATGTGACTAAAAATCACACTCGAATGTACGCTTGATACTAAACGAATTTACCAAAAATTTATCATTTTCATTTTGGGGAATATATTGGGAAATTATATTTGCATGACTTCCTCTTACAAGTCATTTACTTCATACATATGGGTATTTCCAGAATGAGGAACATGATAGTCGCAACTTTTGACAACAAAAAGCTCGTCAGATTATTTAGAAATCCCAAACCATAGATCGCTTGGTATATGTTCGTTGAATGACTTCTCAAATACATAGGAATTCTTTGATTTTCCTTGCAAATGGAAAAGGAAAGCCAGAGCCAGCAACACACACCAACCACTATGGGACGAGTTTCGTCTTTGGTTAGAAGACTTTTCAACCAGCGAGATCCTTCAAGTTATGGATCGATGTGGACCATATATGCCATGCATATAAGGAGTCATAACAAGTACAAGCGTGCCAAGTTCAACAAGGCTGATCAAATTTACCCTCCACCATGGATCGCATCTGGTATCGGTAATGGCTTCCTTCGATTTATTTCGAGCTTTCTCAGAAATCGCACTATTCGAGTCGTTATAGATGGGTTCTCATCCAATTAGCACAAATTGACCATGGAGAGCATGGTTAATCACCATCTTGTGAGGTATTTAGAGTCTAATGGCTTTCTTAGCGACCAAAAGTATGGGTTCCGCAGAAATCGCTCTACGGGTGACCTCATGGCACGTCTGTCGGAACGTTGGAGTCGTTCAATCCACCAGTTTGGTGAGAGTAAGGTTGTGGATCTGGATATCTCCAAGGCATTTGATAGGATCTGGAACGGTGCACTACTCTCAAAGCTTGTCGCATTTGGTGTCGGTAATGGCTTCCTTCGATTTATTTCGACCTTTCTCAGAGATCGCACTATTCGAGTCGTTATAGATGGGTTCTCATCCAATGAGCACAAATTGACCGCAGGTGTACCCCAGGGCTCTATTCTTTCTCCTTCTCTTTTTTCTAATTTTCATCAACGATCTGTTGGGTCAGACATCGAATCCGATCTACTCATTTGCGGATGACTGTGATCTCTGTCATTCGTATTCATTCGACCATAGGCCAAATCTTCGAGAGATTGAAGACAAGAGGCGGTTTATGGACGATACACTCTGCCAGGATTTGCTGGCCATTTCTGAGTGGGGTCGAATGAATGGAGTAGGTTTTAATGCACGGAAGACTCAATGCTGATTGTTGTTACACAAACGATGTGCTGACTTATTACGATCATCTATGTCTATCAACGGTGTAGATGTCGAGCAATCAGAAGCTCTTGATGTTTTGGGCATGAAAAGACCAAGTGATGTCCGTTGGGCTAAACATGTATTTGAAGTGTCGAAAGAAGCATTAAAATGTTTAGGCTTCCTTAAACAGTGTAACAATTACTTCACTCCGTCTGATCTTCTTAACATCTACACCACTTTCCGAAATGGCCGAAAATGGAGTATAACTCACATGTATGGGCTGGAGCTTCAAAATCATCCCTGGAGCTACTGGACCGTGTATAGAGGAGACCGATGGCGTTGATTGGGGACAGTGGGGTATCCAACTCTATTGCCTCCCTTTATCATCGTCGCAATGTTGGGTTGTTTGGCGCTAATCTATCAGTACTTTCATGGTGTGTGTTCGTCTTCTTAATCCTGATGTAAGGATGTATGTCAGGGATACTAGACATTCCAGGAACTCACACCCGTTTGTAATATTGTAGATTGGCCAGCGAACCGCACAATGCATTATAGAGAGAATTCTTATTTCGCCCGAATCGTTCGTATGTGAAATCGACTTCCGGCTAATGTTTTTCCCACCCACTTTGACATCCAAAGATTTAAGACAAATGTCAATAAGCACTACATCCTTTCTATCTATGGGAGCTATATCTAATTCTGAACCGATTCCGAACAAACTTCTCAGATAATGTGGTAGTCGTCAAGGAAAGTGTTGTGCAAAATTTTGACAAGATTGATCAAAAAATGCACTTGCAGTGTCTCTTAAAGTGAAAATCGGGCGATATACATTTATGACAGCTATATCTAAATCCGGGCCGATTTTTATGAAATTTACCAGTAATATTGAGAGTCATAAGAAAATCCTTACTGCAAAATTTCGACAGAATCGGATTACAAATGATCAATTTTTTGCAATATTTCCCAAAATCGGACGAAGATATATATGAGAGCTATATCTAAATCTGAACCGATTTCGAGCAAACTCCTCAGATATTGTGGCAGTCGTCGAGGAAAGCGTTTCGCAAAATTTTGGCAAGATGGGTCGATAAATGTGTTTGCTGTGACTCTAGAAATTAAAATCGGGCGATATATGTGTATTAGAGCTATATCTAAATCTGAACCGATTTCGATGAAATCCACCAATATTATCGGGAGTTAAAAGAAAATCATTCCTGTCAAATCTCGAGAGAATCGGTTAACAAATGACCATTTTATTGCATTATTACTGAAAATAGGACGAACATATATATGGGAGCTATATCCAGATATGAACCAATTTTTTCCAATATCAATAGGCTTTGTCTCTAGGTCGAAAAACATGACTGTACCAAATTTGAAGATAATCGAATGAAAACTGCGACCTGTACTTTGTACACAAATTAACATGGACAGACGAACAGACAGACGGACGGACAGACAGATGGACAGACAGACAGTCGGACATATCTAAATCGAATCAGAAAGTGATTCGGAGTCGATCGGTATACTTATCAATGGGTCTATCGCTCTTCCTTCTGGTTGTTACAAACAAATGCACTAAGTTGTAATACCCTCTACCACAGTAATGGTGTAGAGTATAAAAATTTGGCCCAGGTCCCCCACGAAATATTTTCCAAAAAACAAAATGTCCAAAATACTATTTCTACATACAAAATTGTAATGGAATTTTTATTATAAACAAGAATTTAATGCCCTTTTTTTAAGATAAAACTTCACGGAATCTCTTTTAGGCAAAATTTCAATGGAAAACAAAACTCTAAAAAAAATCACTTAAGGTAAAACTTGGCCCAGACCAACCTACAAATTATATGTTTAAAGTCAAAGTCTTAATAATTTCTTTCCAAATGTCAATGAAATTTTTCTTAAATTGTGTAACGAAAATTTTGCCAAGAGAATTCTTAACTTAAGCTAAAATCTGGCCCTCGCCCACCTAGAAATTATATATTAAAGTCAAAGTTTCAATAATTTTTTTCCAAATGTCAATCAAATTCTTCTTAAAGGCAAAAATTCATTGAAATTGTTTAAAAAAATTTTGTCGGTTGAGTAGTAAAAACAAAATGAAATGAAAGTTGGCTGGTCAATTTTTCCTCTAAAAAATTTTCTTTTGAAAAATAATTTTGAGGGGGCCAGGCCTGGGGCTCAATTCTTTTTCTTTGAAAACACAAAATGAAAAAATTTTTTTTATGCTATCATAGCATATCTGATTCCTGTTTTGGGTAAATACAAAAACAACAAGTAAGGATGGGCTAAAGTCGGGCAATGTTGACCATTTCATACCCTACACCATATTGGATATGCAGGTTAAGTCGTCGAATCTAAAGTTTGCTTAAATTTGATTTTAGGAGAAGATCGATTGACAAATGGGTTAGCAAAGGCCTTAGAAGTGAAAATCGGGAGATGCATATGCATGGGAGCTATATCTAAAATTGAATCGAATCCCATGAATTTCACCAATAATGAGACGAGAGACTTGTAAGAGAACGCGTCGTGCAAAATTTCGGGAGAATCGGTTTACAAATGACGATATAATTGCAATATTAGCCCAAATCGGAGCTATATCTAAATCTGAACCAATTTCTATGAGATTCAACAATAATGTCGAGACTTATAAGGGAATCCCTCGTGCAAAATTTCGTGAGAATCGGTTTACAAATGACGATATAATTGCAATTTAAGTCCAAATCGGAAGAACATGTATATGGGAGCTATATTCAAATCTAAACCGATTTTTTTCAATTTCAATAGGCATCGTCTCTAGGCCCAAGGAAATGCATGTGCCAAATTTGAAGACGATTGGATGAAAATTGGGACCTGAACTTTGTACACAAATTAACATGGACAGAAGGACAGGCAGATAGACAGACAGACGGACAAACAGAAGGACAGGCAGACGGACAGACAGACAGACGGACAGACAGACAGACAGACGGACAGACAGACAGACGGACAATTTCAATAGGCATCGTCTCTAGGCCCAAGGAAATGCATGTGCCAAATTTGAAGACGATTGGACGAAAATTGGGACCTGAACTTTGTACACAAATTAACAGGGACAGAAGGACAGACAGACGGACAGATAGACAGACGGACAGATGGACAGACAGACAGACGGACAGACAGAAGGACAGACAGACAGACGAACAGATGGACAGGCAGACGGACAGACGGACAAACAGACAGATATACAGGTGGACAAACAGACAGATATACAGGTGGACAAACAGACAGATATACAGGTGGACAGACAGACGTACAGACAGATATACGGACAGACAGACAGGCGCACAGACAGACAGACGGACAGACAGACGGACAGACAGACGGACGGACAGACAGACGGACAGACAGACGGACAGACAGAAGGACAGATGGACAGACAGACGGACATGTTCTTGACCGATTTCGACCGTACTTAGCACAATTTTTGGGAGTCATAATAGAACACTATATGCAAAATTTCTGCCAAATCGAATAAAAATCAGAGTTTGTAAGGGCTTAAGAAGTCAAATCGGGAGATCGGGTTTTGGGAGCTATAATATGTTATAGACTAATTTGGACCGTACATGACACATTTGTAGGAAGTCATGGCAGAACACTATGTGCAAAAATCCAGCTAAATCGGACAAAAATTGCGGCATCCAGGGGCTTAACGACTGAAATAGGGAGATTGGTTTATATGGGAGCTATTTTAGGATCTTGACCGATTTGGACCGTACTAGGTACAGTTGTTGGAAGTCAGAACAGAATACAATGTGCAAGATTTCAGCCAAATCGGATGAAAATTGGAAGTCATAACGGAACAATATGTGCAAAATTGCAGCCAAATCGCATAAAAATCATGGTTTCCAGTGGCTCAAGAAGTCAAACCGGGAGATCGGTTTATATGGGAGCTATATCAGGTTCTTGACCGCACTTGGCACAGTTGTTGGAAGTCAAAACAGAATACTATGAGCAAAATTTCAGACAAATCGGACAAAAATTGCGATATCCAGGGGCTCAAGAAATCAAATCGGGAGATCGGTTTATATGGGAGCTATATCAGATTATATACCGATTTAGACCGTACTTGACACAGCTATTGGAAGTCAGAACACTATGTGCAAAATTTCACCTAAATTGGACAAAAATTGAGACTTCCAGGGGCTCAAGAAGTCAAATCGGGAGATCGGTTTATATGGGAGCTATATCAGGTTCTTTACCGATTTAGACCGTACTTGACACAGTTGTTGGAAGTCATAATGGAACGTTATGTCCGAAATTTCAGCCAAATCGAAAGAAATTGAGGCTTCCAGGGGCACATGAAGTCAAATCGGGAGATCGGTTTATATGGGAGCTATATGAGGTTCTTAACCAATTTAGACCGTACTTGACACAGTTGTTGGAAGTCATAATAGAACATTTTTCTGAAATTTCAGCCAAATCGAATGAAAAGTGGGGCTTTTAGGGGCTCAAGAAGTTAAATCGGGAGATCGGTTCATATGGGAGCTATATCCAAATCTGAACCGATATGACCCATTTCCAATCCCCATCGACTCACATCAGTAAAAAGTATCTGTTCAAAATTTCAAGAGGCTAGCTTTACGCGTTCGTTCGCTATCGTGATTTCGACAGATGGACGGACGGACGCCCATGGCCTCAGAATGCAGAGACCATCAAGAATATATATACTTTATAGGGTTCTGAATCAATATTTCGAGGTGTTACAAACGGAATGACTAGATTAGTATACCTCCATTCTATGGTGCTGGGTAAAAAAATCCATTTTGTCAGCATATTTTCATATGAAAACTAAAATACTTGTTTTTCGTATGAAAACGACAAAAATTCTTTCATTTCATATTTTCATTGAAAGTCAATTGAGCCCCAGGCCTGGCCTCCTCCAAATTATTTTTCGAATGCAATTTTTTCGAAGACAAAATTGACCAGCCAACTTTCATTTTCATTTTGTGTTTACTACACAAATACCTCCCACCCGGGCGTTTCATAGATAGATTTAAAAATGTTCAAGTTTCATTCCCAAAATTGTGAGGAAATATTTCGAAGATTTCCTAGATAGGGCAATGTTTTCAAATATTTCTGTTATACCCAATTAGTAAAAGACTAGTCCCTTTGAAGTGTAGGACTTTCAAAGGCATGATTCTAAATATGTACATATTGAGCAATGGGTGTGGTTAGGTTAAAAAGAGGGTGCGGATATTAATCCGCCCCATGCCGCTATGGACATTCACATTCGGGTGCGCTCTAAATACTAAAAAAAATAACCTCCAAAAATTTTAAGGAAGGAATTTCGCACTACTAAAAGAGTTCCTAATTATTCTCCATTCAACGCCCCTAAGCTGTTTCAAGTCTGGTATTGTGTCCCAACTTAAGTGCCGGCTATTCGCTAGCCCCGAAAGCCGGGAAAGGAAGTCATAGGAAGTTCTCCAGTGCACAGTGGAATAAAATTGAAAAAAAACATGTCAAAATATGTGTTACGCGAACGGATGGAGATAACTCTTGAGAATTCAATACGGTTAAAGCTGAGGTATTACCGAGGTCTTAAAAAAAAATTCAAGGCCTTGGTGGACCGTGCGCTTCTTGCCAGGGCTCTAAAGTTGGCCCCCTCGGCATTTTTAAAAATTTTTCGGGCTGCCAAAGCTATATTGTTGTTCCGATTTTGAGAACTTTTCGGTTTTGAATCAGACCAAAATGAAATCCTGGCTACATAGGTGATGGGAACTACTTATATCAACTAACGGACTGATCTGAACCATAACTAAAATTGCTATGCGAAGTAAAAACAAAAATCGCGTGGAATATTTCTGCCAAATCAGATTATAAGTATGTCCTCTAGAGGCCCAAGGAGTCAAATCGTGGGAGCGGCTTATATGACAGCTATATCAGCTAATGAACAGATTAAGGAAATACTTGCCACAGTTGATTGTAGTCTTAAAAAAAAAAAACATCATGTGCAAAGTTTTAGCCAAATCGGATTAGAATTGGCCCCTCTAGAATTTAAACAAGTAAAAAGGCGTTAAGTTCGGCCGGAACGAACCTTTCGTCAAAATCCGATGAAAAATGCATACATAGCAGCTATGTCGAAATATGTTCCAATTTGGACCAAATACTTTTAAGTACGAGTCATTGTTCAATTGTGTAAAAAATATTGGTCTTTTGAGTAGTTATATCTAAAAATAAATCGATCTGAACCATATACGACACGGATGTCGGAAATACCAACGTGCCAAATTTCAGTGAAATCGGATTATAAATGAGTCTTTTATGAGACCAAGATTTTAAAACGAGATATCGGTCTATCTGGCACCTATATGCAAATCTGAACCGATCTTGGGCAAGTTGCAGAAAAATGTCGAAGAGCCTAACACAACTCACTGTTCCAAATTTTGGCGAAATCGGACAATAAATGCGCCTTTTATGGCCCCAAAACCATAAATCGAGTGATCGGTCTATATGGCAGCTATATCCAAATCTGTACCGATCTGAGCCAAATTAAAGAAGAAAGTCGAAGGGCCCAACACAACTCACTGTCCCAAATT